>NC_045609.1:85087814-85350314 GCF_009762305.2 Zalophus californianus
CAGCCAACGGGAAGGAGTGCCCAGCCATGCGCCCCCACTGCCAGACAGCGGCGGGCCGGATGACAGATGCTCCCCTCGGCATCCCACAGGCGACATTTAGTGCCCTCCGTGCCACGAGATACTGCGATGGCTGCAGGGGCACCAAAATTAGATTGGCAGGATGTGAAAAGAGTCAACTTTTTTGTTTAATGCCATCAATTTGTGATGGAGGAGACAGGTATTAGCTCGGGGACCTCCGCGGTCCCTGCTAGCTATTAGTTTCCCGCACAGCTGCACCAAACCCTAGATTATGAATCTGCCACGGCGGCCATTCATCAGCCTCACCGTCCAGCCCGGCACACATTCCAACAACAACAGAAACAGAACAGCTCATCACGCGGACTTCAGCAACCGCACGGCTAAAATCCCAGTTATCAGCAGAAATAAATTTCATCATGTGTGCACAACGAGGTGATGAAACCGAGTATAAATTATACAGGTTCCAGCACGCTGATGGGCGGCGGTGAGGAGCGCTGGGCTCCCCAGCGCTGGGGACTTCCTTTCTCTTGGCTGTCAAACAGGAAGCCTTTAAAAGTTGGCCGGAGAGTTATGGAATTACCTGTGGAAACATATTGTGGAGGTCAGGCCCAGGGTCGATCTGTCAGACGGCCAGTGTCGGGGCCCTCACATCCACAACCAGCCTTTGTTTTTTTAACACTTTTTTTTTTCTTCCAGGATATGTAGCGGCAGAGGCCAAAGCCTATAAATTTCTGACTTTGCGCCCTGCTCATTGTTCGAATTTCCGTGTTTTTGATGACCACTCTCTGCCGGCCAGCCGGGAACTCTCTTTGATGGGATTTCAGGTTTCGACAGCAAGACCTTGTTTACTTTTCTCAGTTCTGGACCCAAAGAAAAACGACACTTCGCACGGTCGCTCCTGGGAAAGCCCTCATCTTCTGGTCCTTGTTCCTCAGGATTAAAAGGTGGGACTCCCACTTTTTCTGAAGTCCCATTGACCCCACAGTGAGAAAACTGTCAGGACAGAATGGGCTAGCCTCTGGGGCAAGGGTGAAATGGTCAGAAACCGAACCCAGGCTCTTGGAGGCAAGCCAGCCTCGTGGCCACCGATGTGCACTTGGTGCCCGAATTCCTGGGATGCATCTTGTCCAGAGACATTCACTCTTGAAGCACACACATTCAGTTTTTGGAGCTGTGAGATGCCAAAGGGTCAGCAATAATAACACAAAATAGAAAGAGAAAGGGAAGACACACCTGCCGAGCCTTTATTACCTGCTTCCTGTTTCTTGGGAAGGTAGTGATGGTCACTGCAGTCCCTGCAAGCTGATGTAACTCTGCTCTCACCAAGTGCTTCTAACGGGGACTTGAGCCAGTTCCAGGGGATTCCTTATTAATGATCATAACAGTAATAATAATAATAATAAAAGTCTCCATCACTCCCGCCTCCCATAATCTCTGCCCATCATGTTCCCCTCTCCCCGGATCAGCCTCAGCATGTGCGATCACATCCAGAAAGTGGTGTGGGATACAAAGTTTCAGTCCATTCAAATCAATGGAAAAGAGATTTGAGTATACGAGGTTTAGTCTGGGGAGTCTGTTGATCTGAAGCTCCCTCTGCCCAATGCCTGGCATCCTCTGAGCTCACCTTGAGTTGCCGGGGCTGCCTGGGGGGGGGGGGGCGTGTGGGCACTGACCTGCCGGTGTGTGACACGGTGCTGGTGTGGGGCTAACTACTAAGTAATTTCTATAGTGATAATGATGTAACATATGCACCCATTGGGAATATATAAAATTAGAGAGAATTTCTGTTTGCTTTGGTCCTCTTTCTAGAGTAATTACAGTAACTGCCATTCATTCCTGTTTTGTTGCCCTGATTATTCTAGAGTCACCAGAATAACCTGGCTATTCAGGTTTAGTCATGTTAGGGAACATATGGCAAAGTGACAACTTGTCATGTTGGCCTTATCAATACTGCAGGTTTCCCGAGTCCAGGATCCAATTTTCACAATTTTTCCAAGTACTTAACTTGAGCTGATAAGGAGGTGCAGCCCTCAAAGGCCACCAAGTGAGTAGTTCCTAAATTTGTTTTTCCCTTTAACTGTGGCAAAAGCATGCAGTTCTCTATCTGGGGTTAGTTTGCCCATTTGACCCCAAACAAGTGTGGTTTATTAAAGCCCGTGGAAAAAAGTCCTGAGACTCTCCAAAGAGGATGAGCAGGTCACTGAGTGGTCACCATCATCTTGTTTTCTCACGTGGGGGATTTTCAGTTTCTTGGGTCACCATCAGAGGTGGGCACTGCATCAGTTCTAGCACTTTCTGGGAAGATGACTTTGAGGGAGAAAGCTCTAACTTGTATAAGGAATGCCAGACCAGACACACACACACACACACACACACACACACACACACACACACACACACATGCACACGCACATGTACATATCACCAACAGAGATGCTGGTTGGGGATAACAAACACAGCAATGACATCAGAACTCACTCTAACACATGGAGGTGCAAAGGGATTCTTCCTCTTCTTTATTTTCCATGATTTAGAGTCCTTTCCTGGGTTTTAAGAAACTATAATTATACCTATTGGGCCAAATTTGGAAAGATGTAAAACCAAATAACCTAGAAAAAATTGTCATTGAGAGCTGACCGTCTGCACAGTTTGGCTGGCGAGAAGTCACAGAAGTCAGGAAAAATAAGTACAGCATGATATTAATACCTGCTTAAGTGGAAGTCACTGTAAACGATTCGACACCTGGGTAAGCCCTGTTTTCCTTACTCCACATTCTGCTTCTCGCTGCGATTAGGGCTTTCCAGTGTGGCCTGTGGTGCAGAATGCCTGATGAGTCATGAAGCAGATCTGAGTGAGGAGGCAGACCCCTCGGCACCAGAGCTGGGGCTGGCAGCCCAAGGGCAGATAAGCTGGCATTCAGGACATCCTCCCCATCACGGGCGAGGTGCCGGCAAGGCCTGCTGCCCCTGTCCCTTGGGACACAGCGCTGGAGCGGGGCAGCAGCAAGGGGGTGGGGCAGAAGAGGACCACAGGAGGCCGGAAGCATCTCCAGTTCTTCTAACACAACCTGGGAGCTCTGCACCCCCTTGCCTGTCCCATATCAATCAAGGGCCAGGCACTGCTGGGGCTCCAAAGAGTAGACAGGTCAGCCATGGCGGGAATGGCTTTGGCACCAAAGATGGAAAAGGGGCGGGAGGGGAGAACAGAGTAGGCTGAGCAGCACGCACATCTTTAGAAGAACGTGGAGGGAGGGGGACCCCGGGGGCAAACAGCACAACAGCATAGTCCGTGGATATCGTTTAATTAGCGGACTCGGTTTCTTCGAGCCGTTCCAGGCTTACAGAAAAGTACCGAGCACAAGGTACACGGAGATCCCATATGACTTCTCATTCCACACACCCCCTCCCCAACTTCCACCACCTTGCTTTCACGTGGTATTGTTACAGTTGATCAATCAGTACTGGTTCATTATTATTAACCAAAGCCCGTAGCTTACAGGAGAGTCACTCTTGTGTTGTACGTTCTGTGGGTTTTGACAAGCGCATAATGTCATGTGTCCACCATCATGGTAGTCATACACCGAGCCATCCACCACCCCTCTCCCCAAGCACCAGCAAGCACTATGATAACTGGTTTTGTAACACCCTCTCAAAATGCCTACCAGCTACCAAGGACATTCTGAGACCGTTAGTTTCTCCAATCTCATAACAACCTATGAGGAAGTTATTATTCTAATCCTCATCTGACAGATGAAGGTAGAGCACAGAGAGTGTGTGACTCGCCCAAAATCACACAGCTGGTGAGGGACTGCAGTGAGACCCGCCATCCAGCCCTGGGTCCTCACTCTTCCCGCCCCTGCGGCAGGGGGGACACATGTTCAATGTGTGCTGGCTCTGAGTGTGGGCAGGGGCAGGAAGGAGACAGTCACCACTCTCCTGTGCTTGCTGCAAAATTTAAAGGTATCAGGTTAAAAATGTTTTGTATTCACGCTGTTCTACGAGGCAGATCACAAATCATGATGCCTGTCATCCATCAACAGCTTCTTCCATGACCTGGACCCAACGCCACCATGTCTCAGAACCAGCAACCGTTTGCTGAGCACTTGCTATGCGTTGGAGCCCCTCCAAGCACTGGGCATGAGTCATGTTATGGAATCCTCCAGGAGCCCCGAGGAAGAGGCACTAGTTCTCCTCTGTGGTATGGGAAGAGGCCTGGGTGTGGAATGCTTTGGTAATTTGCCCAGTGTGAATGCCTCGTGGATGGAAGGCTAGAATTTTAACCTCCTGCCCATGCTCTGGTTGCTGTGTTATGTCTGCGCTGAACTGCCCGGAATTGGTTCTAGCTTGGACCATAATGATTTGCACAGGTCGTTCAACATCTCTGGTTTCTGTGAGTTCTTCCAACGCCAGTCCTCCCTCAGTCGACTGTTCTAAAATCCCCGTGCGCATAAAACACACGCGTTATACAAATCCATCTCAAAAGCTGAAAACGTTGGTTCTTCTCCGGGAAACAGCCTGGGGTGTGACCCTCTCGCTGCCTGCCCTGGCACGTCCCAGGTCCCTCCACTTGCTGCTACCATCGGGGGCTGGGGGGAGGGGCTGATGCAGGCTGGGCGTCCTCTAGAGGTGTCATCCGGGAGGACCAGGTGGGGATGTACTGGAAGGGGGTGCAGAAGAGAGCACGAGGGCTCATGCCGGTGCCACACGGCAAAGTCGAGGAATGCAAGAATTTTTTTCAGGAGGGCATCCCGCAGCTCCAGGACCTGTCAGCTGCTTGCACGGTGATTTATGGGCCTTGGGCCTGTCTGCTGAGGACCAGGAGGAAGCTGGTGCTGCTTTCCCAGCTGGCTTCCTCCCCTGTTGGATGAAGGCCTCCATCAGCCTGTTTGTGTAATGACCAGATCCTCCTGAAGAATGGAGGCCCTGCAGGCTGGCTCCCAGGCCCAGCACTCGTGAGTCTCAGCTTCAGGCCTGTTTTCAAGGCCAGTCGATATGCGCCCCCTCCCCTGGTCCCAGCCGCTCAGCCAGCATTCTGCGCTGGTAATTGTTTTCTCCATGGAGCCACTTCCCTTAGCGATGGCAATGAGAGACGGCTGTCCTCCAGCACCCAGAGGCCTTATCGCACTCAGAGGATCCAGCCCAACTGGGCTGGGACCAGAGGAGAGGAGAGGTGCTCAGGATGGAGGCAGAGTTATGTTATGCCCTCTAGAGAGGGCATGATCAGGAAGATGTTTCATAAACCCCTTCTGACGCGGACGGTCAGCAGAGAGAGAAATGGGCTGCCCCCACATCACAGATCAGCCATCCATCCTTCCATTCAAACATTCTTCGGGAACACACTTTCACCAGGCGACACAATAGTTTCTAAGCATGCAGTGACGATGAAACAAAGGGAGTAGGCATGTAAGCAGCCACGATGTGCTGATTTATGCCATAATACGTGGTGTGCACCGGGTAAAAGGGAGGTCCCTCCTCCCATCTGAGGTGAGCGCTTCTGGCTTGCTCCAGCTGGGGTGGGACAGACTATCAAGATGTGGTCTACAAGCTACTAGCATCCTTCGAAATGCTATAAGGGATAGCAAAGGTTTCTGTGGTGAAGCAAGTTTTCAACCACAGTATAAAGAGTTCCAGCACTGTTGGGCGCAGGGCTGCTCTGGGGTCCATATGCTGGTGTAATCAGGGACTGCCAGGACCAGCTAATGCACCCCTGAGGCCACATGGCCCACGTTTTCAAAGGACGCATCTAAGGGTTATTACATGATGCACACATGGGAAGCTCTGGACTGATTCCACACTTGGCCACTGGTAGGGCCTGCCCCTCAGACCCTCCCACTCCACTGCCCCCCCCAACCTCCTATATCCAAAGTCCCCTGCAGAATGTTCTCCCCAGTTCTACCAAAAGGCAGTTTTGCAGAGCTTCTGACAAGTAGATTCCATCCTGTGTGCTCTGAGAGACGCCCAGTGCTCTGTAGACAGCAGGACCATGTGTATTTAAAGTCCATTACAACCATCTTGTGGAGCAAATGGCTTTTAATTTGATGTAAAAATGAAATGAAACAACCTCTTCATCTTCTCTTTCCTTATTTGAAACTTGAAGATCCCGTTACGACGTCCTTCACAGAAGAGCCATGATGGCTACATTCAGGGTTGTTGGAAAATATGGGGCACCCAGCTAAAAACAGACCTTCAGATAAACAACAAATAGCTTTTTAGTGTTAGTATGTCCCAAATATTGTTGTGGGACATACTTATGCTAAAAAAAGTTACTGTGTATCTGAAATTCAGATGTAACTGGGCATCCTGGACTTCTATTTGTTAAACGTGGCACCCCGATGGGATGCTGCAAAACGCTCTGCATGGTGCCGGCCGGGCTCACAGAGAGACTCAGTGATGGTTACTAATGGTGACATCTGCTTACAGGCCCATCTCTGCTCCTGGACAATGAGTTTCTTGAGGGAGAGGAACCTCCTGTTTTTCACTGATTCCTCAGCGCCCAGGTCAGTAGCCGCAATGTGGTCAATGTCGAGCACATTTCGAATTACATGGTCATTCAGGGCTTCTCGGAAGGACAAGGGCATCTAGAGGTGACCTTCTATCTGCATAATCCCCCTTCCCTTTCCCTCTGGTGCCTCCCCATGCCCCCAAGTGGTTAGTGTACCTGTTACCAGTGCAGTGAAGGCGCACGGTGCTCCCCCAGTGCCTGGGCATCTTGCCGCGCACGGGGTAGAAGGGGCAGATCGGAGACCGGGTGGTGGGCTGAGGTTGGAAGTATCAGCATGCATGTGTGCTGGGGGGATGAAGAGGGCTTCCCTCGGGGTCAGTAAAGGAGTGGCTGGGCGTCTGCAGCCGAGGAAGGGGCTGGCTCAGAGCACAGAGGAGGGAAGTGTGGTTGGGTCACCGCACTGAAGGGGGGTTGGGGGGTGAGCTTCCTGGGGCTGCTCCTACAAAGTACCACAGACTGGGGGGTGGGGGGGCTTAAAACTACAGAAATTATTTTCTCACTGTTCGGGAGGCCGGAAGTCTGAAACTGAGGTGCGGGTGGGGCTGTGCCCTGCCAAAGGCTCTAGGGGAGGACCTTTCCTGCCCCTCCAGCTCCTGGCGGCTGCCAGCGCTCCTTGGCTTGTGGCCTCATCCCTCCGCTCCCCACCCGCCTCTTCGCAGGGCCGCCGCCCCTTCCCTCTGCTTCCCTTCTCGGCACAGCGGCCCCTGAGCTCCGAAGCCACCTTCCCTCCAGGAGATCTCATCTCAAGGTGAACGAGTACAGGAAAATCAGCCACTGAGCAGCTCCCAGCTCAGCCCTGGGCACCAAAGTGATGAATAAGACAGCACCTGCCCTGGGGAAGCTCACATTTTACCAGGTGAAATGGGCAAATGAAGGGAATGCTTCAGTATCCTTGGTGTATATACATATGCAAAGAGGAACGTGAGGTGGGCAGCCCTCCCAAAGGTTCAGGGAAGTTTCCGGGACCGGTTAACCCAGCAGACGCCGAGAAGCGGACCCAGCGGCCAGAGAAGGCCCCACTGCAGGAGGCCGGAGCCCGGCTTCTCTCCCTCTCCTGTGCAGGTCCTCGGGGAAGGTGGGACACAGTGGAAATGGCCGAACTGATTGCACGCAGCAAACCTCGGCTCCCAGCGGCTGAGGCCGCCTGCTCCCAGCTGCACGGAGGGGTCTGTCCTGCTTGTATCCCCACCTGGGCTCCCAAGAAGGCACCTGTTTCTAAAGGCTCAGGTCGCGCGCGTTCCGCTGGAGCGTGACGCTCATTAAGAGAGCCGGCTGCGTCACGCGGGGCAGGGCTAATTGGATGTGGTTGAAAGCTCAGGAGGGGAAGCAGAGACAGTTACTGGCCTGTGCGCGGAACTGGCGATGCCGCACTGAGGCTTCCCTGCGCTCCTCCCTCCTCCAGCGGATGCGGACAAGGGCTATCCCTGGTCTTGGATCAACTAGGACACCTGCCTGCAAAGTGGCTGGGCAGGACGCAGACCCCACGTTCCTGCGACTCCAAGCAGAGGAGAGAATCCTCAAGCTGGTCCATACGTTCCATGCCACCTTCATCCAAGAGAAACCTGAAAATGTTTGCAGACATGAACTGCCATGGCATGGGCTCAGACTGCAGCCAATGGCACCTTCCCGTGTGCTACTTAGAGCAGCTGTGGCATTCAGGGTTATGTGCCAGTGACAGACGGAATTATCTGGTGCATTTATAGAAGGGGCTTTTACGTGTACAGAACTATTCTTTCCACCCCACAATTAGAAACCACAGGCCCAGGAGAACCAAATGACTCACTAGGCAGAGACAGAGGAGTGAAGCCGTGTGAGTGTGTGCATGAGGTTGTGTGCACACATGTACTCGTGTGTGTGTGTGTGTGTGTGTGTGTGTGTGTGTGTGTGAGGTCTCCCTGTGGGCAACTGAGTGTTTCTAGAGAGATGCCACAGGACATGGGATCTTGTAACTGCTCGGGCAGCCGCTGAGTTCCTCCAGTGGGACATTCTCTGACCTCAGCCTGGAAGTCAGAATTCATGAGGTGGCTTGGGAATGGAAAGGTACAGAGAGCAGGTGCCACACCTGAGCTCTGCAGGCCCCTAATGCATATGGGCTCGAACTCTCACTTTTGGCCAGATGCCCTGATTATCTGGAAGCCCCCAAGTGTGACTATGATGCTGTCTCTGGACAGGGAGCCCAGGTCCCTAACCCATGGTTTGTGTCCCTTTTCTTGTTCTACCTTCCTAAGAAGGGAGTCGCCCATGGGACCTGTGTCCCCACTTCCCGCCTCCAGGAATCACAGAGTGTTTCTCTTGCTTAAAAAGAGAAATCCTGGACCCACTCCCACTCAGGCCTGTGGCAACCAGAACAAGAGAGGTAGAGCAAGGCAGAGGCCAGGCCAGATTCTCAGGAACACTAGTGTGTACCGTGCGCTCAGAGCACAGAGGATCCACCAGCGCTCAGGGAGGGCGAGCGCCAAGGTCTGCAGGGCCTTACAGCCAGCAACACCGCACGGAGGCAGCTGGACAGTGCAGGAAGCCCCAGCTGTGGGTTTTCTGCTGCTTCCTCCTTGCATCATTTTGTGCAAATCAGTGCAGGACAAAGTCTGATCTATGGTGGCTTTTCCTCTAGACACACCTCGAGGAGCGTCCCAGGTGTCTTTGGAAAGGAGATCGGGGGTGGCCTATTGAAAGTTCTCAAAGGGGAGACAACACTCAAAGAGGAAGCTTCGAGGCTGTCTTCTGCTGTCACCTGGAAGAAATGTCCCCACCTGAAGAATGACCGAATCCACGACAGGAAATTCAGATCTTTCAAAAACCCTTGAGAAGCAATCAGGTGTTGACATGACCAGAGTCCCTGAAGCTGAGACCTTTCCAAGGACAAGACTGGCTGTTTGTTGTTTAGAGGGAGAGGCAGTTCCGGTGTCACTTCTGCGGTGACAGTGGGGTGTAGCCCTGCTTAGGGACCGATCCAAGAAGGCCATGCCCCCCCTCTGCTGCAGCCCAGGGGCTGGAAAGAACGGCCTTCACTTTATGGCCCACCCAGCCTGCTCTGCCCACACACAGCCTGGCCCCGGGCTCGGGCCTCTCGGTACCTTAGAGAGGTGTGTGGTTGATTGTCCACACCTCCATCACCTGTGTCATCCAGGGAACGAAGGCCCGGCCCCACGGCGGTCCCCCTGCGTGTGCCTCACAAATGCTTTGACCTACCCATTCTCTGCAGAAATTCGGGAACATGGTACAGGCCGCACAAGACCATCGCCGAGTGCGTGCAGCCTCTGAACTGTTTTCTGTTTTTATAGAATGAATTCCAGGTGATTCCTAAGTCGGGAGCTCGTCACAGGAAACCAGAAGGACAGCTCTCCCGGCTGGCTGCGTCCATACCCCTGCACAGACCCTGAGTGTGAGGATGGCAAATGGGTGGGCACGGGTAGCATCCCGCTAGTTCGAGGCCACCAAAATGAGGACCTCGATGCGCCATTAGTTACAAGCTCCCGAGCCGGTCTGACTTTCAGGATCACCCGCAGGGCCCGGGAGATGTGGGAGCAGAAGAAGCATGTTCTTCCAGCTGCCTTTCCTGGACAAGGCTGATGTTGGCATTCAGCAGACTAACTTCACTGCAAGAGAGTGCCCGTGAACGGACTCGCTTTGTCATCTGCCTCTGGGTCGTCTCCCTACGCCTCAGTTTACCCTGAGCAACGTACTAATAGAATCTGGCATTTGTGTAATGCTCTATGGTTTGTCCCTGTTTCTGCATGTGTCGTTCTATCACACCCGAACGTGGGAGGTGTGATGGGTCTTTTCCAGGTGAAGAAACTGAGGCCCCGTCCACATTCTCTTACTTAAGTCCTAGAGAGCACCGAGCGGGTGTCCCGAGGACAGGTCTTCTGCCACCTCGTTCAAGGACCCTGCCACTACACTCTGTGCACCCAGAGTTTGGTCACGTTGCCGAATTATTGCAGAGTAAGGCTTCCCCAAGGCCCTGGTGCTACTGTGAGAGGAGCCCCCACATGAGGTGCCAGGCTGAGCTAAGCAGCCGTGGGCTGCCCCCCCACCTCCAGCGTACGGGCTGAGAGAAGTAACCAACTGGCTCTGGGCCTCTGTGAAGGGCTCCTGTACCAGGAGCCTCTGAACACAGATCTGGACAGCACCTTGTGGAAGCCAGAGCACCTGTCCCTGATCTGCTTAACTCCTTT
Source organism: Zalophus californianus (assembly GCF_009762305.2). Taxonomy (NCBI): domain Eukaryota; kingdom Metazoa; phylum Chordata; class Mammalia; order Carnivora; family Otariidae; genus Zalophus; species Zalophus californianus. Next base: position 85,098,509 of record NC_045609.1, read on the forward strand.
CAAGATACAATCCTATACAGCACACATTGAACCCAGCAGCCCCAGCTGACACTTGGCAAGAGATTCTGTTAGAACCAGAAGAGGAAGACAGAACAGACAGGACCTTGCGCTCCCCTCCAAGAGCTTATGACCTAGAAGGGCGCACACATCTTCCATGGGGACCTCTCCTGACATTCCAGGGGAAGAGAAGTGCCTTCTCCTATTGCTTCGCCATCAAGAAGTGAATCCCCTGTGCAGTAGCAACTAATAGCCACCTAAGCCCTGGGACAACCTAGCTACAAGGGAGCTGAAGGAAACCTACAGGTGGCTAGGGAAAAACAGTAATACAGACTTAGGGCTGGAGAAAGAAGATGCTTCAAGATTCTCCTGAAAACCCTGAGGCCCCCTGACAGAGAGGGGCCAAGTTCCTGGGTTTCCGAAGGTTCTGCTACCCCCAGAAATGCCTCCCTATCACATCCCCAGTTCCTTCAGTAGAGAAATTCATTCTGGCTGACAGACTTTGCAGCTATACATACAAATATTCCAAGAAGAGCTGAGAGGAGGAACCATTCCCATCTCAGAATGACTGTGCTTAGTCAGTTTGCCTCTGCGCAGCCCCGAGATCCTCGGACAGCCTTTTCCAAAGTGTGTTCTGCTAAGCGCTTAATGCAGGAGATGCTTTCTGCAAAGACTAGAAATTCTGCATGGTGTGTCCCCTTTGTGGAGATTCAGCCACGGGACGTAGATCATCAAGTCCCCTAACTGCACAACTTCTCAGAACCTTATTAATTGTGTTCACCCAAACGTTCTAAACTTATTTGGTTCCGTGACCATTTTTGCCAACAGACCAGTTAATATGGCTCGGGACGTACAGCACCATGGACAGAAGAGTTCCCCTTTGGGTCCCGTGAATGTTGAGTAGGAGCTTCTCTTCCTTGGAAAACCAGACCCCAGGAGAGAGAGAGTTGCTTAGTGTGTGTTTCCAGGAACCAGGAGAGAACAAGGGATGATAGGCTTATAGCCAAGTACTCTAACCCCAGCAGCAGGGGCCTTGCCACCAAGACTCCCTGTGGTGAGGACAGAGTTCCTCCCTGATGCCCCAGGGCTGCCCCTGTGGGCCCATCCATTGAGGATCTCCTTCCCCACTCTGCATTTCTGTTCTTTGTTGTCTTATGCACCAGAGTAGCCACCCAGATGACCACACACACACACACACACACAGACACACACACACACACACACACACACACACACACACACACACACACACACAGCTTTTGTGATAAACCGCCCAAACTGCTCGCGTCATCCAGAGGCTTCCCACTCTGAGCCCCGTGTCCTCTGCTTCTATCTCCTTCCTGGTCTGCTGAAACAAGGACAGAGCAGCCCCAGTGGCCCAACTAGATCCTGGGCACCCCACTTGACCCTCAGAGAACCTCCTCTTGTCCAGGCACAGGCAAAGTGAGGTTGGTTGAAGGTGAATTAACAGAATTGAAATTTGCTTTGGGGCTGACCGGGAGAGAAGGAAATGGTCATGAAACAGAACTTAAGTTTGAGGCCTCGGTATGACTTTTATACTAGTACATCGGAATTTTTTTTAAGTCCAAAATATTTGCGATGAAGCTCTCTCATTACCAAATTAAATAGATACGCCTCTCATTTCATACAATAGACATGTTCCTGAGAAACTACATGAGAAGAGAATTTTTAAATATCAAATTATATTTTTCAAAGTACTTGGAGAGCTTTCTATTTAAAAGAATCCCACAAGGAACCCTCCCTTAGAATGAAGAATCCTATTGTAATGCAAATGATCACCGCCTAATTTATCTGTTTTCTAAATTTAAATAAACTCCAGTTTATTCAGAATGGTCAAAGAGCAGGGTCTTGTGGCTAATTGAATATTTATGTTAATCTGGACCCACCATACCTACCATGTGTTGATCACCAGTTTTCACGAAACAAGAATACAATAAAATACAATAAAATATACTTAGCAATGAAATGATGCTGAACCTAATTACTTTTTCATTGATAATTCAAAAGCTTTCAGGACCTCAAAGTGCCAGGCAATCATGGGGTCTGTTCATCCCTTATCCCAGCACAGACCTGAGTTTTGAGAAAGGGATTAGGTTGAAGCACATTCATCCCAGACATGTCCTGGGAGTTTCATTTTTGATGGAAGTCCTTTGAATCTTCTTCTTTTTTTTTTTTTTTGGCATTCTTCTCTGTTTCAAAAACAAAAACAAACAAACAAAAGAAAAACCAAAAACAACTAAATAAAGCCAGACTTCAGAGTATATATTTTTTCATGTCCCAGAAATGCACCGTCTCCAACTCTGGACTGTTTTAATATGCAGTTGACAACACCGGCACAGGTAGGCCCCTTTTCAGAAAGCCAGTCAAACTCAGAAAAATAAAGCAAGATTTAGCAGTTCTTCTCTGCTTGCTATCTAATGAGGTGTGGGAAAGGCCAACAACTCTGGATATGCCATGCTTACAGACGGTGCCTTCCCTAGGAATAGATGGTGATCTTCATTTCAAGTAATGATGAAGGAAATGATTCGTTTCAAAAGCAAAGTGCACAGTATCCAACCCCCATCCCCGAAGCAAAGTCTTATCCCTTTGCTTCTTTTCAAATACCCTTCTATCCATGCCGCGGGCCTGAACTTGTTAAGCACACTCCAGCCCAACTTCTTGATGCTTTAAAAATCCATTCACTTCCCTGTGGTTTGTTAGTACTGCTTTTTCAAGGAGTCCTGCAACCATATATTACTATTTAAGCAAATAAGGTTAGCTACCTTTTGCCATTCACAATTCAACAGTCCTCCTAAATTAATTTTTCCAAAAGTAATTCAAATAAAAGCTTGGTTGCCACTACTCTTTTCTGAGCCACAAGATTGAATAAGGCATCTGAATAAAAATGTGTATTACAGCCTTCTTTAATATTTAAGCATGACATTCATTGATTTGTTTCTTGTTTTCTGCAAACCTTGACAACATGATAAAATAAATCATAAGAACAAAATATAGTGGTAACATCTTTTATGGACTTCACATAGTCATCAATCTCAAGCTGTGAGTGAATTATCAGTACAGCAAAAAGATCTATGTTTTAAGAGCTCCAATTGCACACTAGCTGGAGGTTTTTCACAAGCAAACTCAAGGCGAGTGACTGATAAGCATCATTATTATTTTCTGAGAGTCTAGTTTATGGTGTGTTGCAGAGGTGTTGGCATATATGTTTCGGAAGCAAAGGTTTGATCAATTCTAAGTAGACATCTACTAACATATAAAAAATATAACAAGGCTTCCTGCTGAGCAGCATTGTGGTACCCACCACCCCATGTCAGTGTGACAAGCCCTGCATTGTGTTTCTGATTATATTCGATACAGAATTAACCTTTCTTAACGTAATATATATCGTATGAAACACGGATCAAACTGTGGCTATGTGCATACATTCCCCATTTATTTGTGCTTTGATTTTTAGCGGCAACATGGCAAATACAAAAAAATAAAAATAGAAAAATAAAAAGTTGGCATTATCATATAATTGCAACCTCTCAAACATACCAAAGACAAAATAGCTGGGGAAGAATGTGATGTCCCGAAGGTTATCTAAGCTGGAGCAGATGCTAGAAAGAGTTTGAGATAACGGAAGCGTCTGGAGCGCATTAACACCAAGCACTAAAAAGTTGTTTTCAAAATCACCCATGCCTACCATGGTAAGATTGTGTCCACACCACGCCCTTTTAGTAACACAGAAACCTTAGCCCATGCGTGGCAGTTTGTGAACCTAGCATGGAGCATCTGGACATTTGCAAACATCTGAACAAGTGCGCGGGTCCGCACTGCTTTGTTCTTTCGGCATCATGTTCAAGCAACCCAAGTGATACTTTCTTTCTTTTTCTTTTTCTTTTTTTTTTTTTTTTTTTTTTTGTTAAAGCCACAATTTCTTCCCTGTGTATGCTGGCCCTCAGCGGGGCTTAAAGTTTGATGGGAAAATCATCAAGAAGGGAAATGTCAGCCGCATTGAATCCAGTTGTAACAAAGGGCAACAAGGGGGTTATTCAGCACGATTCCCCAAATCATCAGCAGCATTTCCTCCCACGCATGTCACCGTCGTGAAATTGCAGTGGAATAATCCACAAATCCGAAACGACATTCCGGAGAGCACAACAGCTTCGGTGGATTTACCGGAGCTTTCTATCTGGAAAATGGGTGAATGAAAGTTTGCGAGGTGGGGGGCTTCAGTCTTGGGATCGCCGGAGTAAATATTAAGATGTTTTCTGACAAGCGGAATATATGTGGTTTCCCACAAAGTCCCACAGTGCTTTGCACTCCATAAATATCACTCCTCTTCCCTTTCAACTTGAGCTCCATGAAATATGACGCCACGGTCCACTAAAGCACAGCTGCACTTTCATTGGTCTCGAGTCTCGGGCATACCCTCATTTACATAGGGGGGGCACTATTCATCACCCTCATAATTAATCCAAGTCAATTACACCAGTCTAAAGGACCTCCTGTCCTAGGCCTGGTGCATTATTACCACCTTACTCTTAGTAAAATTAGGCTCGCTCTCCCTCTAGCTGAGTCACATGGTGGCTTTTTCTCTTTTCTTTTTGTTATTCCAACCAATTAAAGTCACTATGATTTTCTTTACTCGGCCTAAGAGAAATACCATCAGTATTATTGCTTGTTTGACATTTTGGTTTTCCATTTGTTAAATTTTATTAGCAATATTGGAAATGTGAATTACTGTATCTTCACGGCCACAGTGCTCTTTGGAGGAGTTCATGCGCTGTTGGTGGCACGATATACATCCACTGTAAACCTCTCAGGGTCTGCATTTCATTTGGGGCTGCTCGGGGACAACCATATAGGCAATTGGGAGAGAAATCATGGCCAGTGCAGAAAATGCCACTGGTAGCACCAGAGAAATGTGGGGTGTGGGATGGCCCAGGGATCGCCCAGCCTGAATGGCTTCTTCATGGCTGGTCCCTGATTGTTAGGGTCATGCAAAATGAAGCACCTGCCCATCCGAGCCCACTCTCCTTGCAAAAACTCTAACAACCACGTGGGGAGAGCCTTTGCCGAGCTGGCTGATCAACCAAACACGGGCCAATTTACCTGTAAACTCACATCAAATTGTACTCAATCCTTTTCTGTTTCTAAATCAAAACACCAGGAAATAGCAGGAGGGATGGTGCACACCTTGCATGAAAGGGGAGTAGGAAAAATTTATTAACCGGTCCCCACACACAGAGCACCCGCAATGCCGTCAAAGCACGCCGGAGCATGCCAAGCAGATACTGAACTAGAGAAGGCTGCTTTACCAAGTCCCAGAGCCTCCCCAAACAGACGTACAGCTCAATCATGTATTTTCCTGGGATACCTAATTAACCTCCTTGAGTTGTAATTAACTTGCTGAGTTTGGCTGGGGTGGTAGTGTTAGTCATACTATACTAAGGAATAGATCATTAAAAATACTCTAGAATGTTGGCTCCATGAGGGCATGGACTATGTTTATTGCATCCGTTATATGTCCCCTATGGAGGAGGATGTCTGGTATACAGTAGGTACTCAATGCATACCTGCTGAGTGGCTAAACCCATTGGTCACCTGCTCCAGGTGTAGCTCTGCTGTGATCGGTCAATATACGTGGATGCACTTCCTGGCTTTGAGCCTCTCTACCTGTTTCCTCATCTATAAAATGGGGGTATTAACAGTGGCTACTTGAAAGGGCTGCTCCTGGATTAAATAGTTACGTATGTAAGTAGTGTGTGTATATGGACATACACATACACACATATTCACGTGTATGTGCAGGGAGAGACAGACACACAGGAGGAGGGGGAGAAAAGAGAAAATAGCACATAGTCTGGTGTGTGCTGTGAGCATAGCCAGCTCTCAGAAAAAAAGGACACTATTATTAATCTTATTTTGGGTTAGCATTTATCACATCTGGTTCACATGCCTTACTGAGCTGATCCAGCCTTGAATACACCTTAAGATCCAAATGAGGTCAATTTTTCTATTTCTGGAAAAGTCATGAAGGAAATCCAGGGTTTGGAACAAGCCAGTGTGTTTCCAGGAGTCCCCTGTCACTTACTGTTCCATGTCATCGTGCCATTAGAAACATCTACACCGATGAGCACCTGTGAGGAGCAATGATTTCACAGAGGAAAAAAAAAAATAAAAATCTACGCAGATCTTTAATCCTGGGTATAAATGATACATTAGGAATTTTTTTCTATCTGAATACTAATATATAATTCTTGCAGAAAATGAACCACATGACCCATCTTATGCGGTGGTCTGAAAAATATTCCATAATATTGCATCAATATTCACTTAATAAAGGAGGAAGTTTGCATTGCTTATGGTACTTCTGTTTGGTTCCCTCCGCTTTCAGACATGATAAAGAAGAGTTTGTCCGGCAACATCTATGCCTTGTCAGTCATTCAATTAAGCAAAAAAAGCTTGCTATTCATTTTATTTCTGTATATGTTAATGTTAAAAACTAATAGAAAGCAGCTAGTAAATTGTCCCCTGCATATATTGGACACAGCAACAATTACTCTGGCAGAGAAGATACAATAAAAGAGGAAATTTTAATAGTACCCTTATTCCATTTATTCTCTTGGGCTTCTGTTTCAAGATACTGTAGAAATTAACAATTATTTCTTCTCATTGTTCTGATGATCTTTTTCTATTATGCTCCTACCCGACTTAAAATAAAAATAATTTAAACTTACATTTTTTATTCAATTTTATGGTGCCCTGAGATTTACATTCCAGGCAGAAGGAAGAGCTCAGGAAAATCAGAAAACAACCCAGAGCTTTCCCTTCTTGTTCTTCTAACAACTCGTTGAGACCATGCCAGTCATTAGCACAACTCAGATGATCCTGATTTCAACTTGGAAATTCACATAATAAAAATAATTATCTTATACATCACTTTATCGACAAATATGTCTGTCTCATACTTATGAATGTCTGTCATATGCTGTATCTAAATAGTTTATATAGCTTTGTTCTATAAAGCAATTAACTCCGTTTATATGGCAAATTGTCTAAGGATTTCTCCAGAATGCTTGGGGAAATCTAACAAACTAAAATATTCTCCAATTTATTGACATCCTACCATGTTGAAAAAAGTAGGCCATCAATAACCAGCTATCATTTGAAATCTGGGATCTTATTATAAGTGAGGGACTATGAGACACTTGGCTTGGCTGAAATAAAAAAAATTAAAAAAAAAACAATTTTATCTTATAAAGAGCACATTTGTTCTTTGTTTTGGCAGAGGAAAACATTGTCATGATGAATGGAATATGCAATCAAGACGATATTATTTAAAAATGTGAAAATCACATCAGAGCCACTTCCAAGACACTGGAGCATTTTTCAGTGTAAGGCACCTTTGGTTTTCCATGGTATTTCTCATAGTCTTCATGGAGAATTGTCAGTTCACTGGCCCTGAGAGGTACACAGCCAGGGCCATGGGACCCTCCCTCCTCCTTTTTCTGGGATTAAGTCCACAGAGCCCTGTGTCTGTCCAGGTCCAGTAAGATACAACCATCCAACAATGCACAGGTTGATCTCCTCATACGTACTGTTTGGTAAATGGGCTACTTTTTCACTGCTGCATAACAAATCACCACAAAACAACACTCGTTCATGATCACACTGTTTCCCTGGGTCAGAAGTCCAGTCATGGCTTAGCTGAGTCCCTGCTCGGGGGGTCTCGAGCTTCAATGATGGTGTTAGAGTGGCTGTATGTGGTCGTTGGCAGAATTCCATTCCCTGTGCCTTTAGGACTGAGGTCCCCACTTTCTGGTAGACGGTCAGCCATGGGCTGTTCTCAGGTCACAGAGCCCCCCATCCCACGGCTACCTTCTTAGGGACGCTCTATCACGGAAGCTCGCTCCCAGCCAGCAGGAAGGGCCCAGTCCCTTCTTTAAGGGCATTCATCGGATTACTCAGGCCCACTCAAGGGAATCTCCCTTGGATTCACTCAAGGTCATGCTGATCTGAGCCTTGATTACATCTGCAGGGGCCCTTCACCTTCACCAGAGATTAACGCAGTCTTGGGGGCAACATCCATCATGCCCAGAGACCCTGCCCATATTCAGGGAGGGGACTATTTTGGGGATGGTGGACACCAGATGGAGTGGAATTTGGGGGAACCAGCTTAGAATTCTGCCTACCAGAGTAAAAATCCAGAATCTGAGCTTTCTATAAACCTAGAAAAATCATCTAAACCTGGGCATTTTATCTATAATTTGCCTTAAATGCCTGAAATTCTAAGAGAGATAAATAAATCTGAAGGCAATGACTGTTCGCAACTGTTGTTTCTATCAGTACCACAGGGAATAATCTTAAATTATCTCATCTCCCATACCCCAACTCCCCTTGAAACAAATCTTTGCTCAGATAACCATGAAAAACTACAGCAGAGTGCCCTTTGTGGAGGGAGAATGGTAGGAACCCTCAACCCTGTTCATTGGGTATCCATTTCCTGCTTGAGATATAGAGGTTCAGCTCCAAGATGGAAGAAGTCACCATGTGGTCCTGCAGTGCCAGGATGGGGAAGGAGGGACTGGTCCGCCCTCATTCTGCGCTTACACCAAATCACCTTGCTGCTCCATGAGTGCCAAGGAACTCTCCATTCTCTACTTGGACCAAGGGACACAAATTTGAAATCTCACCTGCTTTAAGTGGGTCACAACCTTGGCCCATCCATTTCTGTCTCCCGTCCTGCAGTCAGAGGGATCCCTCAATCAGGCTGTTCCTAACTAGTCATTGTCTTCCAACAGATCTACCCCATCCCTTCCCTTGACTTGGCTACTCTCATTTCGGCCATGTGATAGCCTGCAAAGGGTCTCCCAAAACGTCCACATCCTATTCTCAGAACCTGTGATTATGTCACCTAACATGGTAAAAGGGAGTTTGCTGGTGTGATTTCATTGAAGACCCCAAGGTAGGGAGGCCCACCTGGATTACCCAGTCACAATTAAATGCAATCATGAGGGTTCTTAATAGCAGGGGTAGGATCAGATCAAGGAATAGGACATGTGAAGAAGCAAGAGGGCGCAGTGATGTGAGGGAGGCTGCATGCCAGGAATGCAAAACCTCTAGAAGCTGGAAAAGGCAAGGAACGGATTCTCTCTGGGAGCCTCCAGAAGGAACCAGTCCAGCTCACACCTTGATGTTAGTCTAGTGAGAGTAATTTTAGGCTTCTGACCTCCAGAATGGTGAGACAGTAAATTTACCTTGGTTTAAACTTCTAAATGTGTAGTCATTTGTTACAGCAGCAACAGGAAGCTGATAAAGGTAAGGAAGGATGTCTCCTGCAGGGGCTCCTGATGGCCAAGACTCCACCTATCTGCCTGTGTTGTATTGGTGTAAGCTGGGTTTGGTTCTTCACCTGGGCCTTCTTCTGTAAAGGCGCAGGGCACACTGAGACTAGACCTGAAACAAAAACTTGTCTCCCAAGAGGCAAGAATACCAGCTAAGACTTGAGGCCAGATAATTTCTGCACTGGCCCATAGGGTCCCTTGAACATCAGAGGGCAGGAGCCATATTGTTGGCATCTTGGGATGGGCCAACATCAGAGCCTTTTTGTCCCTACTCCTGCTGGGGGCAATGATTTCATGTGGTGTCTGAATTTATCCAGAGAAAAATGTACCTGTCAGTTCCATCTACCTTAAATAATGCATTTAAAATAACAGAAAAATTCGGGTGCCAATATATTCATTTCATAATTCAGTCAAGAGGCATTGTTCAAGATAATAGACACAAAAATAGAGGATTAGATGCATTATTTAAATTAACCAGGTAACCAATGGAGATAATATTGATGATGGTGATATCAAATGTGGGAACAACTTCGTGAGATTGGTGGAGACAAGGCTGACACCCAGCTTGGATTGGATTCCCTCACGTTTAGTAACTAAAGTGTTAACACCTGGCAGGCAGCCCTGCCCCAGCACCTTGACCAGCACTCGTCAACTGGTTAATGTTGGTGGTACCAGTTGTCAAAGAGTTTCAATATCACCCATGTGTATAAAGGCAAGTCTAACGCTTATCTCCTGCATTAAAGTATCAATATTGCATAAATCTAATAAATCGAGTAATAGAGTTATAAGCTTATTATCTCAAATTATAAAGGCCAACCAGACCAAAAAGGACAACCAAATTATATCCAGGGTGCAGAATGGAGCAGGAGGGGCAGGATGGGAGGTTGATGCCTTCCATTCTCACTGCTTCTGCACTATTTGATTTATTACCATATATTTTTCCTCTACTAAAAAAAAACTAAAATTAAATAAATGAAATTAAGTAAATTAGGCAACCCCCAACCTTCTTCAAGTTCCAGATGTTACATTTGCCTCTTACATCACCGACACTGCCATTATTCCTCACTGCAGGTCTATGCCTGCAAAGCAAATGTTTTGCGCCTGGGAAGACTCCTCTACTGACCACCACAACTATCTATTCTGTCTTTCAACAAACAAGTCTTTTATTCTTTTCTAGTGATCTCTCCAGAGACAACGCCATGCACTCACCAGGTCATGTCATTTTCCTCCTCTTCCAGGACACGGAGGAAGACTACACATCCTGGGCTCCCTGCAGCTAGGTTGGGACCATGTTACTACTTACAGCAGCTGGACTGTGGGCAGCTGTGCCAGGCATCAATTCTCAGCCAAAACCCAGGAGAGTGAATGGGAGATCTCTGTTCTATCTCCTGCCCTCCTGCTGGGATCTAGAAGCCATGTGTTGAGGTAGAGGGTCACAAAGTGGGAGCAGCCTGGATTACTGAGTTGCTCCGTGGAGGACAGTCACCTGGGGGGTTTGCCCAACCCATGGTAGACTTTGCATGGGTGAGAAATAAGCTTCTGGGTTTTTTTCTATCCGCAAAGTTTAACCCATCCTAACTAATACATGGTAAAAAGAGAGCTATGCTCTGGTGTAACATCTATGTCTTAGAAGTCATATAAACTTTTAGATGGATTGAGTGTCTGCTCTGCCACCATAACAAATAGGATGGCCGATCTTCCCCATCCCTCAGCACCTTGTTTTTTAATAACCACAAACTATAAATGTCATTGAGAAAATGCAACTGATGCTGTAAATCACTACGGTCTCCAGTGTACAAATGATCAATTCAAAGTTGTCTTTTTAGCTACTGGGGGACAAGTTTTTTTCCTTTCCTTTCCATTTCTTTGTTTTTCTTTTCTTCTATATTTAAGCAACGTGCCCCAATGAATAGAGCAGGAGACACTGTCGTGCAGCATTAGGCATCTCACAGAGGCTGGGCTGGGTGTGTCCCGTGGCCAAACAGGTGAGCACCACACCTGTTTTTAAAATGTTCTGCTCAAAGTATCTCATATTGTTTAAAGAAGGCCAAGGGTAATGGAGGACTGTGGACCCATTTTGTCTGAGAGCCAAACATCTTCTATCTCTTGTTTTGGTCTTCTTTTTCCAAAAGAACCCTATTCTTTGTAGAAGATAAATGGGTGCAAATCCCTACATCCAATAAAAAGCTACCTGTGTAAATGGAATATCATGCAGCCATCAAAAGGAATGAGATCTTGCCATTTGCAACGACGTGGATGGAACTGGAGGGTGTTATGCTGAGTGAAATAAGTCAATCAGAGAAAGACATGTATCATATGACCTCACTGATATGAGGAATTCTTAATCTCAGGAACAAACAGGGTTGCTGGAGTGGTCAGGGGTGGGAGGGATGGGGTGGCTGGGTGATAGACATTGGGGAGGTTATTTGGTATGGTGAGCGCTGTGAATTGTACAAGACTGTTGAATCACAGATCTGTACTTCTGAAACAAATAACGCAACATATGTTAAGAAAAAAGAAAAAGAAGAAGATAGCAGGAGAGGAAGAATGAAGGGGAGTAAGTCAGAGGGGGAGACGAACCATGAGAGACGATGGACTCTGAAAAACAAACTGAGGTTTCTGGAGGGGAGGGGGTGGGGGGATGGGTTAGCCTGGTGATGGGTATTGAGGAGGGCACGTTCTGCATGGAGCACTGGGTGTTATGAACAAACAATGAATCATGGAACAGTACGCCAAAACAAATTATGTAATATATGGTGATTAACATAACAATAAAAAAATTAAAAAAAAAAAAAAGCTACCTGTGTAGCCACCTACCTTGGTCTTTTTGGAAACTTCCAGAACCTTCCAGAGTGCTATGGTGGAGAGAGGTAAGAGAATGTTGAGAACAGGGCCTAGGATGCGGCAGGGGGCTAGTAAGAGGCAGTTAGAGCTTTGCCACCCAAGGAACGCCGTTAAGGATCAAAGCATGTCTCCCCTCCACTGTGCCTAACAGTGAATGGGGCTGCAACGTGGGAGGCCAGGGCCAGGGCTCAGCCCTGATCCAGGAGAGCCTCAGGAGTAGCCACAGAGGCTTTGCAGCCTGCAGTTCTGCTGAGGGGAGTTGTCCTCCAGTAACCCAGGCTTACATTTGCTGAGAAGTGTGAGGCCATTTTTCATGTATTTTTAATATTCTGGTTATCATGCAAAAACTCATCGATGAGAAAGTTTAAGCAGTGTGCAAACAAGGCAGCCTGCTGAGCCATGTTAAGGTATCTAGCGCACCATGTCAACATGACAAGTCTCATGTTGTGTTTCTGATTATATTTAATAACACAAAATTAACCTTCCTTAATGTAACATATTGTGCCTGCAATGCTGTTTGTTTGAACTAAAAACACCCCTTCCTACTTTTCAGTTGTAATAAAAGGACTCACGTGGTGACCCAAATTTCTAGCCATTTTCATGCATTTGCAAAACAGTAGGAAAACGGAGCAATTCTTCTCTGAAACCAGCCAGAGACAGGCATGCTGAAATGCGCTCTATTACCCAGGGGCAGGGCGGATTGTTCCAAACATCTGGGATCGGAGTGCTTAGCATTGCTCGCAGAGGGACCAAGACCATTCCACCCTGAGGGTGCAGCTCCCATTTCTCCTTCCTGCACCCGAGCCTACTGATTAAGCCAGGAAATTGTCATCCTTCAGCAGGTCTCAGTTCCCACCTTCCAGTCGACAGGGGGGGAGCCCAGCTTTAGGCTGAGGCTTTGGGGGGAGCCCAGCTTTAGGCTGAGGCTTTGGGGGGAGCCCAGCTTTAGCTGAGGCTTTGGGCTGCACCTGCCTTGGAAGTCATGCAGGCTGAGGCAGCTGAAGGGGGACGGTGGGGAGACAGGAGGTGTTCCCCACAGTCGAGGAGAGAGGAGCCCACAATGAGAGGGCAGGGTTTAGTTCTCTTACCTTAGCACAGGGCTGGTCTTGTGGTTCATTTGGATACTATACTTTTCTATCTCCCCTTGCTGTCCCAAATAATTCTGAGTTCAAACTTAAAGTTTATTTACTGCTTGTTTTGAAGCTAGCAAAGACCATGGTGTACACGGAGTTTGAGGCTGGGTATGAAAGGAAGACGCAGCTTCAGCCTACGGTCTTCTAGGTCTTTCTGTGCCCTCTTTCTTCCAGGAGTCCTCAGGAAGCTTTTATTAAGTGAACACAAATGTAAGAAGCCCCTACCGGCAGCTTGGTTACGCAGGACGCCATGTGACAGCGGGCCCCCAGCCCAGAGTGCGTGCACGTTGGGCTCCTGTACGATGATGCGGCAGGGGTTAAAGGCATGCAGATCTGCACATATGACCCGAAACAGACTCAGCCACCACTGGACTCTGACAGAACCTGGGTTCGAGCGGGTTTTGTTACAATTTCAAGCAATGAAAGACGAGGAAGTCAAAACTGCACCCAGAGAGCCACGATGAGGGAGAAAATGTGAGGAAGGCCAAAAGCATTTTCAGGTATGGACCAAAGAAAAAAGTCTTGGCTTGATAGCTTCATATGAAGAAAAGAAGGGGCAAATTTCCCCAAACACTGAACTCAGGAATATGCTAGGGAATGTTAATTCAACAAAAGCGAAAGTGCTCTATTAAAATACCTTCCTTCTGGAAAAAATCTAGAGACGCTAAAACTATTATTAGTCATTGCTTTAAAAATTTATGTATTAGGGGCCCCTGGGTAGCTCAGTCATTAAGCATCTGCCTTCTCAGGTCATGCATGATCTCAGGGTCCTGGGATCGAGCCCCACATCAGGCTCCCTCCTCAGCAGGAAGCCTGCTTCTCCCTCTCCCACTCCCCCTGCTTGTGTTCCCCCTCTCGCTGTGTCTCTCTCTGTCAAATAAATGGATAAAATCTGTAAAAAAAATTGATGTATTAATTAATAAATATGCAACTGATAAAGGTAAATATTATATTTCATCCTCAGGAATCCCCCTACAAAAACCAGAAAACTTTGAAAAATAAGAGCAATTGGAAGAATCCCCACTTTCACATGCGACCATATACTACTATGCATGTCACTTGCAGCAAATCACGTCACCCCAGAAAATCCAGATGACCACGAACAAAGGATTTAAACCAAACATGCAAACCCTGACATATGGGAAACAATGGAGTCATTTGAACATGCGCGGGACAGATTCATTTTTCCAATGCATAGCGCTAAGTTATCCGTTAACTTTTTTCCAAAAACAAAGCTACGTCCTTATCTAACATCTCATAACAAATAAATTCCAAATGAAATAAACAAGCCGATGAAAAATAACACAGAAGGACAAGTAATAAATATACATGATCTTTAAAAAATGTATAGTGTATGAAAAGCCTTCCCAAGCATTGGACCTAAATAAGAAAACAAAAGAAATTGCTAGAAGGTTGTCTGAACAAAAATGAAACAACTGCTGAAAGGGGAAATGTGCAATAAAAAAATAAAACTCTAACCAATTGAAAGAAAATGTTTGCTAAATAGATGACTGGCCCATGGTTATTGTCCTTAAGATAAAAGGAGCACTTGCAAGTTAATAAGAAAATGATGAATGGAAAAATAGGTAAAAACACAGTAAAGCAATTCACAGAAGAGAAATAGGAAGAGCTAACATATTTTCACAGGAGGAAAGGAGCACATCCATGGGATGGAGTAGTGCTGGGCTCCCTGCTCGGCAGGGAGTCTGCTTCTCCCTCTGCCCCTCCCCCCGATCATGATCTCTCTCTCTCTCACTCTCTCTCTCTCAAATAAATAAATAAAATCTTTTAAGAAAATGATGATACCAGGGTCCTCATTAACCTGATAGAAGAGAGGGGGGATTCTGACATATCCCTGGACAAAAATCTGGGTAAAAATTTCTAGAGGCAAATTTGGCAAGGTGTATATGTATAAAGTTTATTGAAAACATGCATAGTCTATGACCCTGCAGCTTCATTTCTAGGAGTTTTTCCCGAAGAAAAACTGTGACATGTCCAAAAAATTCATGTGTCAATCAAGTTCAACACAGTATCATTGATAATATCAGAAGCTTGGAAAAAATTTAAATCTGGGGCCACAGAAGACTGAGCACCCTAACAGTGAGTGCAGAGATATTTACCTCTCGGCAACACCGTGAAGGCTGGGTACAGCAAGATGTGCCCAGAGTCTGGCACGGGGATGGGGTGTTCCATATTATTATCAGTATTGCTCTGGCTGCTTCAGCCACACCGTGAAATACCAGGAGCCATTAAGGAAAATGTCGGAGAAATACATGTATTCACCTGGGGAGATTTGAGATACAGTAAATGTAGAAAAAGCAAGCTACAAAATAACAATTACAGGAAAATCCTATTTTTGAAAAGAAAAATATATAAGAATATGTATCATAAACATTCTGAAGGGAAATACACCAAATGTTAATAGCACCTATCCACGAGTTCTGGGAATACACAGCAATTC
The DNA here is from genome assembly GCF_009762305.2 of Zalophus californianus. Lineage (NCBI taxonomy): Eukaryota > Metazoa > Chordata > Mammalia > Carnivora > Otariidae > Zalophus > Zalophus californianus. The sequence goes on from NC_045609.1 coordinate 85,114,297, forward strand.
TTTTATTCATAATTCTCTGTATTTTCTTATTTATCTACAACGATTGTATATTTCTAGGGTAATAAAAAAATAAAACATTTTAACTATGAAGACTGTGTAGATACAAGGAAAGTATTTGTGTTACAATACAAAGTGAGCAAACGAACCAACCGGCATTCACACCAGTTTCAACATTGTTGAAATACTCATGCATGTGAAGTAGGGTTTGGAAGTTGGTGCAAAATGAGCACAGTTAAGTTGCGATGCCCATAGCTCCTCAGGAGGGAGAGAGGAGCTCCCGCCCTGCACCCGAACACCTACCTGCTGATGGACAAGTTCATAAGGACCCACCTGGAATTCTCTGTTGTGCACGTGCCTGTGTATCTCTGTGTTTCTCTGTGTGTGGGTCTGTGTGCATGTGTGTGTCTGTGTGTGTCTCTACGTGTCTGTGTGTGTCCTTGTGTGTGTCTCCATGTTTCTCTGTGTGTATGTGTGTGTCTATGTGTGTCTCTGTGTGCATATATCTGTGTGTGTCTATCTGTGCATGTCTCTGGGGGTGTGTGTGTCTGTGTGTCTGTGTGTCTGTGTGCACACAAGAGGAAATGAGACGCTGTCACTGGATTGTAACCCAGCAACTGCCTTCCTCAGGCTGACTACACTGGCATTGCTTCTCTTTGGGGACAGTGGTTGTGATGGATGGGACCCCAGTGACACTGGCAGGAGCATTGAGGGCAGAGGCTCAGACAGACCACTCGTCCAGTGTGTGCAAAGACGCGGGGACCCGAGGCCCCAGAGAGCACCCAGTGGTGTGGACCAACAAGCATAGAGCAGGGAAAGAGTAGGTGCCTGATAAAGGCCGGAGGAGTTCAGTGTGCTGTGTGGGCTCATGAGGAAAGAAGGTGAGCTTCGGCTTACCCTGCTGCAAGCATGGCCTGGCCTGCTCGTGTTCTGTGTGCAGACGTGGACACTCCGCCTACAGACCTTGGAGACACGGTGATCTTCATACAGGTTTCAGCCTGGAGAGAATCAGGGATTCATGAACTTGGATGGGAAAAAACACTGGAATGAAGGATACCCTTTAATTCTGAACATAGGCAATAAAACCACAGTGGTATATTAGCAAGAGTGACAAAAATGAAGAGGTGTTTTGAGAGACCCGCAACAATAACAATGTGCCCTGAAAAATCAGTATTTCTCAGCTCTGCAGAAAGCCCACCGTTAGAACTAGCTCGTGAATGCACTGAAGAAGCACGTACAATAAATTTACTATATGATCCGTGCCATTGATTTGTTTTTTTTTCAATATCTAATAACTATTTCCAATATTCAGTTTCCTTTCATGGATTAAAAAGACCATTCTGAGAAGGGAGTCCTGCGGCCACAGTGAAGGCCAAAGGTGTCCAGAAGAGAGAAAATGTCAGAGGCCCTGCCTGATGGTGCCAGAAGCTTAAAGCCCCATTAATCAGTGACTTCAGGTTGTAAATTGGGCAAAAGAGACATTTTCTAAGGGAACTGTTCCTAATTTCATACCTCCTGGCCTCCTAAACTTAAGTGGCAACTTCAGCTTTGTTCCAGCGCTTGGTGCCAGGAACACAAGATGAAAAGACCATGGAAGGAAGCCAACCACAATCCAGCCTTCGAGCCAGGAGAAAGCCTAGACAAAGCTGGAAAATAAGCAAAAGGCTGTGTTATTATGGTAACTTTGGCTGGTGGAAGTAAACGCAGGCTTTAAAATGCCCAGGGTCACACAGAAGCGAAGATCTGGGGCCTATTTGCTTGGGAGCCAGGGATCTGGGGAGAAAACGCCAGGATCATCATTCTGGCTGGCACCATGGGGTAATGACCCAGAACTGGTTTGTTTTTGACAATTAAAACCCTAGGCAGATAACTGAGACACAGCACAGTTTAAAACCAAGCTGGCCCTCTCAGACGAGCCCAAAACCAAAGGCACTAGTTGCCTGAGAAGACCACTTTCTGTTTCCTCCCACATGGGTAGCAGTAAGCGCAGGAGTTTACCCGAGAAGCAGCCTGATGTAGAGGTTGACCAATAGAAGGAAAAGATGAGACGGCTGGGTTGTCACGAAGGCCAGGACATGTTTGGTTGGCAAACTTACCAGATGTTCCCCTTAACCCAGAGCCCATACTAGGGGTCCCAGTGTCTCAAAATCCTATTCTCCCAAGAGAAAATGCTTGCAATTTGTCTTTCTCGGTCTGAGATGGAGGCTGTGATGCTCAGACGCCCAGCCCCTGTCTGAGGAATGACTGCAACCCCTAACTTGGCATTTTAAGGATATCAAAGGATATTTCAATCAATAAAACAAAATCCATAGGAAAACAAACAGGATATGACCCCTTCTCAAATATCAAGCCTCAGAGCAAATCCAGCTCATCCTCCCCCAGGAACATTCCAAGTCCAGTGGCAGCCCCTAGGATTGACTCCAAAGCAAAATTTGAAGGGGTTTTAAGGAAACCTGCAGAAAGAGGTGAACATCTCTAGCTGGGACAGGGGGGCCTGCAGCAGTGACATGGCCCTGCCCTTGAGAACGACTACAAAATCTGGTTAGAAAGAAAAACCTGTTTAAAAACATTAGAAGCCAATCAATACAGCAAGGATTTGAGGGTATGAAATATCAGAGGGAAGGGAAAAGCATTGGGGTGAGCCATCCACTCACTAAAGCTTCTCCCCCACTACATTATTTGCCAATTTACAGCATAGGAAATAGAGTTGAAGGAGAAAAAGTGGAACCCTGGAAAAGTCTTGATGGACAGAGCAGACACCAGAGTGCAGGGCTGTCAGAAAGTGAGGGGCTGAGACTCTAGGGTAAGGGGGGCCCCAGAGAAGGAAACCTGTCTTCTGAACCCAATTCCCCCAGAACATTTGTCAATGCTAAGCAATAAATGCAGACACAGTGCGAAGGAGGAGGAATCAAGAGGAAAGCAGGTGCTGAGAGGCTTAACAGCTAAGCAGGGGTTTTGGCAGATGCACCGAGCTGGAGAGACAAAAACTGAAGTTCAGAGCCTTTCAGGGGGAGGGGCCTGATGGGTTCTGCTGGTTTTTGGCTGAGACTCTGGAAGGATGACAGCCCAGGAGTAAGGGCACACAATGAATAGGTCACCCCTTCCAAAGCTGGAAACCTGGCCTAGACAGGGTCAAGGAAATGGTCCCACACTCATCCCCTTCAGGAAGAAAGTGATAACACCAGCCACTGCCTTCAGGATTTGTACATGAAGTGTTGGCATTTAATTAAGAAATTATCAGACAAGACATGTTAATAGGAATAATTCATCAAAAATCAAGAGAAAAAAACTGGTAAGATGAACAGGTTCACAGGTGACCCAGGCATTGGAGTAATCAGGTACAAAATTGAATTATAATGAACATGTTTAAGAAAATAAATGAAAAATAAAGAATTGCATCAGGGAAGCGGAATCCATAAGAATCAAAGTGAAGAATAAAATACGAAACTTAAGAATTTAGCTGATTTAACTAAAGATTAGACGCAGCAGAAGAGAGGATAAATGAACTGATAAGCAGGTGAATATGAAATATCCAACATTGGGGGGGAGGGAAAACACAGTCAATAGCATTCGAGTTACACGGAACGAGGTGAAGAGGTCTAACATACAGTAATCGGAAAGGTCAGGATAAAAGCATCATTTAAAGAGATGTCAGGTGAGAATTTCCCAACTCCGACAGAAGAATTTCAAGACATTCCACAAGCCCCTGGAAAACCACTTTATACTGAAAGTGAAAATCAAAGACCAAAAAAAAAAAAAAATCTTAAAAGCAGAAAGGGCCAAAGATAAACAAAGGAACAACAGTAAGATGAATAGCTAGCTTTCCAAAAGAAATGAAGGAAGCCAAAAAACAATGGAAAGAAATCTTTAAGATGCTTGAAGAAAATATTAAGTAATTTAGGAATTTATGCTCATTGAAATATCCTTTGAAAATGAAGAATGCATAAAGTTTGGAGAATGAGAATATTTATTTCCAGTAGACCCACATGAAAATAAATATTAAAGCAAATTATTCAGGCAAAAGGAAAATGGTCATAAGTAGATTCATGGTAATGCAAGAAGAAACAAAGACCATCAGGAAGGGTAAAAGTGATTAAAACAACAATAATAATAAACAACAATAAAACAAAATAATAATAATTAATAAAACAACGAAACAAGAAAAGGTGCTTTAGTATACACAGAATTAAAATACAAAACAACAATAACACAAATGTATTTAAAGTATTATCAGGGGGCGCCTGGGTGGCTCAGTCATTAAGCGTCTGCCTTCAGCTCAGGTCATGATCCCAGGGTCCTGGGATCGAGCCCCGCATCGGGCTCCCTGCTCGGCGGGAAGCCTGCTTCTCCCTCTCCCACTCCCCCTGCTTGTGTTCCCTCTCTCGATGCGTCTCTCTCTGTCAAATAAATAAATAAAATCTTTAAAAAATAAAAATAAAAAAATAAAGTATTATCAGATCCTTGCATTGTTGGAAAAATAATAAAAGAACTAATTTGTGGTTGAGTCTAATTAATCAAGCACGTGCAAGTCACCTAGAACCACCACTAATCTCGACAGTAGCCATTAAAAGAAAATAACACAAGGCATATCTCACAAGCTGATAGACGGTAAGAATTAAATAAATAATATTTCATTAAGTTAACTGAGATCAGGATGGGGGAAAGAGTGGGCATAAACAAACAAACAAAACAAACAAACAAAAAACAAAGAATAAGATGTTAACTATAATCCCTACATGCCAAAGTTTAGATTAAATGTAAATAAAATAAATACACCAATTAAAAGATCAGAATTATTTTTAAGATAAAAATTTAAAAGCTTAACTACATGCTGCTTATAAATATCCTAAATGCTGTCTGTTTTATTTGCAAGAACACACTTGAGTTGAGAGTAAAAGTGGAAAGCGAGATCCATCCCATGCAAACATCAGCCCAGAAAAGACTCATATACTTGTTTCCATATCAGACAGAGTAGACTTGAAGACAAAATGTACTATTAGAAATAAAAAGCCATCGCATAATGATTAAAGAGATGATTCAACAGTAAGATAAAACAATTTCAACTTCGCGTCACTTCAGAAAATGGCCTCAAAATATATAAAGCAAACCAGACAGAAGTAAAAGTAAAACCATAGAAATACCCAAATTTAATTGTTTTAACACCCATCTATCAATGGAAGATAGAATAAGCAGAAAAAAGAAAATCAGTACGTTTATGGAGGGTTTAAAAGTCACACTTAACAAATTCGACCAGTTTGACATACAGAGAACACCATACTGAATACCTGAAGGATACATATTCTTTACAAGTACACACAAAACGTTTCTTAAAACAGAGTATGTGTTTAATCGTAAAGCAAGTGTCAACAAATTTCCAAGAACTGAAATCATAGAGAATATGTTCCAAGGCCAGAGTAGGATTGAGACAGAAGTCAGTACCAAAGAGATGACCAGAAATCTCTTCCTGTTTGGAAATTAAGCAATATCATTTTAAATAATACACAATAAAGAAGTCACGATGGAAATTAGAAGATATTTTTGACTGAATAATAATGAAAACAAGATAGATCAAAATTTGCAAATAAAGCAGTAGCCTTGAATTCATATATTGGAAATGTGAAACACCTGGAAAATTATCTAAGTCAAAGGCACTTAAACTTTTTGGTCTCCGGTCCTCTTTGTAGTTTTAAAAACTATTGAGGATCCCAAAGAACTTCAGTTTCTCTGAGTAATATCCATCGTTATTTACCGTAATTTAAATTAAAACTGATATACCTTTAAAATATTTATTAATTCATCTTAAAATAACAATAATAAATCTATTACATGTTAACATAGATAACATCATTTTTAGAAAAAGAAATTATATTCCCTAAGACAAAATATTCGGTGAAAAGTTTGGCCCTGTTTTACATTTTTGGAAATTTCTATAATGTCTGGTTTAGCAGAAGACAGCGGGATTCTGCAGTCAATGTTATGATATTTTGTTTTGGTTAAAGTATATAAAGAAATTCAGCTTCAGGGCACCTGGGTAGCTCAGTCGTTAAGCGTCTGCCTTCAGTTCAGGTTGTGATCCCAGGGTCCTGCAATCAAGCCCCGCATCTGGCTCCCCGCTCTGCAGGAAGCCTGCTTCTCCCTCTCCTGCTCCCCCTCTGGCTGTCTCTCTCTCTCTGTCAAATAAATAAAAATAAAATCTTTAAAAAAAAAAGAAAGAAAGAAATTCAGCTTCACACCGATTAGGTAGTTGGAAAAAGGAGATTATTTTAATAACCTTGTCAGATAATTTGGTCTTCTTTGATTTGCAGGTATAGTTTCATAAAGACCAATTGTAATGTGAAATCTGAACCCATATGAATGCATTTCCATACTCACATGCATTAAACCACATTGGTCCAGCCTAAACATTGAATGGATTTTTAAACATATACGATTTCATAACACTACAGAATTGTCACTTGAAAACCATTGATTTACTGAGCTATGAAGCTCTTTCAAATACTGACACATGTCTTTATACAATACTTTAAAATTAGATTCATTAAAAGTCTTAAAGTATTGGGAAGCTGCAAAGTTCACAGTGAGACCAACCATCCCAGTTTGCCTGGGACTGTTCCAGTTTTAGCACCTAAATTCCTGCCAATGAAGGAAACCTCACACTCCCAGGCAAACCAGCATGATCAATCAATAGTTGGCAGATTGTAAGTCTTCCAAATTTTTCGGTTTTGCTTAAAAGCTTGAATTTTATCATTGACAATAAATAATCTCAGTTATCTTCCTTGAAAGGACAAGCTCATATGATTTTTCTTTTGAAAAAAAAATGTCTGCTAAATATCGAAGTTGGAATAATCACACTTGTCAGTTATTTTTTCAAGTAAAAATAGTCAGCTACCAAAATAACTGGCTAGTTCACTTTCATCTCAATCGTGACAGTGCTTCTCTGAGTCCATCTTTGGACATGAGTATTCAGCAGAAATGTTTTATGCATACTTCTCATTTGCCATGCAGAATATTAAAAGAAAAATAAAATTAATATTTTTTTACCTTCATCACATATAGTTTTAAGTGAACCTAGCATTTTGTATGGAAGTATGTAGCATTAAAGATTGTACAGTTTAGGGGCACCTGCGTGGCTTGGTTAGTTAAGCATCTGACTATTGATTTCAGCTCGGGTCATGATCTCAGGGTCATGAGTTCAAGCCCTGTGTCAGGCTCCATGCTGGGGGTGGAGCCTGCTTGGGATTCTCTCTGTCTCCTTCTCCCTCTGCCCTCCCCCCATTCTCTCTCTCTCTCTCTCTCTCAAAAAAAAAAAAAAAAAGAGTGTATGTTTTAGTGCTACTATGCTAATTCAAGGTAGGGTATCAACAGTTTTGTTCATCATTGCTTTTACACCATTACTGTAAGGGACAATACAGTAGAAAAGGTAATAAATATTATATAATATTGTTTTAGTATTATTATGAAAATAGTTTTGAACTTGTGGAGCCCATAAATTCCTTGGGTACCTCCAGGGCTCATAGAAGACACTTTGAGAACTAATGACCTAAATACCCATATTAAGAACCTAAAATAAAAAGCAGATTGAGCCCCCAAAAATAAAATGCATAACAGAACTTACAGATTCAATACTAGATGAATTTAATATCAAATTAGAGGTAGCAGTAGAAGAAAGAAGAGTAAAGATAAAAGCAGAAACCAGCAAAATATAAAGCATATATAGTTGAAAATAAACACAGCCTAAAGTTGGCTTTTTGGAAAATCTAACAAAATAAATAAATGAAACTAGTGAGACTAATCAAGAAAAAGTGGAGCAACAATATGAATACCGGGAAGATCAACAACAAAAGGCCATCTATATAAGTATTTTGGACATTAAAAAGATCGTTAAAAAGATGGTAGTTTGAACAACTTCATATCAATACAATTGGGGAATTTAGGTGAAGTGGAAAAAGTTATTGAACCATACAAAACTAAGGAAGAACTAGAAACCCAAAAAGTTGAATGGATATTAACGAAATCAAGTCTGTAGATCAAAGATCCCACAAGGAAAACTCAATGTCCACATGACTTCCCTGATGAATTCTTATGAACATTTAAGAAAGAAGTGGTGCCAATTTTACACAAAAATTTTTTCAAAGATTACCAAAAGAGAAACCACTTTCTCAATTTGTCTCTTGAAGCCAATATAATCTTGATACCAAAATCTGACAGACATTATGAAAAAGAACAATTACAGGCCTATCTCTCTCATTAACATAGATGTAAATATACCGAATAAAATATCAGCAAATTAAATCCACTGTGAAAGAAAAAGGCAAATGCATCACATCTCCATGGGGTTTATTTAAAAAATACAAGGTTAGTATGATATTTAAAAATCAGTCAACATTATTCGCTACATTGACAAAATAAAGGAAAAAAATTGCAGTCATTACAGCACATGCAGAAAATGAATTTAACAAAATCAAGCATTCATTCATGATAAAAATATAACAAATTAGAACTAGAATGGGGCTTGTGATAAAAGACACATACGTGTGCACACACACACGTGCACGCACGCAAACACACACACACCACCAAAGATCGTAATGGCTAATGAAATATTGAAACTTCCCCCTGAAACTGGGAAAAAGAAAGAAGTGTTTGCTATTATGATCAAAACACCATACTAGACATCCCAAGTAATGTAATAAGGCAAGAAAAGTAAAAATATAAGTGTTGGAAAGGAAGAACCAAAACATAATTTTTTAGGTGACAGGATTATGGACATGGAAAATCTTGCAGATAAATTATTAGGCTTAATAAGTGAATTTATCAAAGCATCTGGATTCAAGCTCAGTGTATAAAAATAAAAAGTGCATTTGGGGGGGCGGAAAAGATGGCGGAGGAGTAGGAGACCTGGATTTCGTCTGGTCTCAGGAATTCAGCTGAATAGGGATCAAACCATTCTGAACACCTACGAACTCAACAGGAGATCGAACAGGAGAGTAGCAACAACTCTCTGAACAGAGAAGCGACCACTTACTGGAAGGTAGGACGTGCGGAGAAGTGAATCCGAGGCGATATTCGGGAGGATAGACGGCGGGGGAGGGGGCCTCCGTCGGCCGCTTCTGGCAAGTGCTAGAGCCACGGAGCACAAAATCGGACCTTTTAGAAGTCGGCTCCGCGGAGGGACGTCACTCCAGTGGCTAAGCGGGGGGTGGAATCCTCCCGGGACAGTGTGGTCTCAGGACCCTGGGGGTCACAGAAAGACCAGGGGTGCCTGAGTGCGGCAGAGCTCCCAGGGATCGGAGCGGGGAAGCCGGCTGCAGATACGGAGCCGAGGCGCAGGCTCTCAGCTCGGGGTGGCCATAAACTGTGATCCGCGGCCCAGTCGGGCCACTGCTCCTCCAGCAGGGACCCAACAAGCGGCAGAGGCAGGGAGACTCCCCTTCCTCCCCCGGGAGGAGGGGTGCGGGAGCGCACCGCAGGGATCTGCTGGGTTTGGAGACTCCACGCGGGGTCGGGTGCCAGAGATAGAAACGCTCGGTCACAGGCCGGGTGAGCACGGAGTGCGGCCGGAGACCGGGGACACGGGAGTGACTGCTTTTCTCTGGGGGCGCACTGAGGAGCAGGGGCCCAAGTTCTCAGCTCCTCCGAGTGGAGATTGGGAGGCCACCATTTTCACCCTGGTCCTCCAAAGCTGTACCGAGAGCTTGCAGGGAACAAAAGCTCCTGAGAGCAAACCCGAGCAGCTTGCTCAGCCCGCACCGACAAGGGCGGGGCAATTCCGCCTCCGGCAAAGACATTTGGGAACCACGGCAACAGGCCCCTCCCCCAGAAGATCAGCCCGAACAGCCAGCAAGCCAAGACCAAGTTTACCGATCAAGGAGAACGGCAGAACTCCAGCGCTAGGGGAATACTGCACATAGAATTCATGGCTTTTTTTTACCATGATTCATTAGTTCATCAAAGTTAATTTTCGTTAACTGTTTTTTTTTATTTTTATTTTTCCCTTTTTCAACCAACATCTTATCAATTCCTTTTTTAAAAAAAAATTTTTATTTTTCATTTTTAGAGTCATATTTTATCCCTTCATAGTAATTGCCCTTATTTTTTCTTCTAACAGATCAAAATATACCTTAAATCACTAGTGTATGGCTTTGTTCTACTCTCCTGCCTGATCATATTCTCTCCCTTTTCTCTTTTTTTTTTTTAAATCTTCTTTCTTTTTTCAAACAACTTATTTTATCAATTCCTTTTATAAAACCTTTTATAGTTTTCATCTTTACAGTCATCTTCCATTCCTTCATTGTATCAACCCTTATTTTGTACATATATGTCTTCCTTTAAAATTTTAGGAGGCACTTTTTTCTAACAGACCAAAATACGCCCAAAATCTAGTGTGTGGCACTGATCTATGCACTAGCCTGATCATATTTGATCATATTCTGCTTTTTTTGTATTGTTCTGTTTTTGTTTTTATCTTTTTTTTCCTTTTATTTTTCCTCTTTCTTTTTTCTTTCTTTCCCTTTCTTTTCCCCTGGTTTCAGGTCTTTCCTGATTTGTATACAGTATATTTGCTGGGGACGTTTTAAAACTGTTAGCATTTTGTTCTCTCATTCATCTGTTCTCCTCTGGACAAAATGACAAGACGAAAAAAATCACCTCAGCAAAAAGAACAAGAGGTAGTACCGTCTGCCAGGGACCTACTCAATACAGACATTAGTACGATGTCAGACCTAGAGTTCAGAATCATGACTTTAAAGATACTAGCTGGGCTTGAAGAAAGCGTGGAGGTTATTAGAGAAACCCTTCCTGGAGAAATAAAAGAACTAAAATCTAACCAAGTAGAAATCAAAAAGGCTATTGATGAGGTGCAATCAAAAATGGGGGCACTAACTGCTAGGATAAATGAGGCAGAAGAGAGAATCAGCGATATAGAAGACCAAATGATGGAAAATAAAGAGGCTGAGAAAAAGAGAGAGAAACAACTACAGGGTCACGAGGGCAGAATTCGAGAGATAAGCGATAGGATAAGATGAAACAACATTAGAATAATTGGGATTCCAGAAGAAGAAAGACAGAGGGGGGCAGAAGGTATATTGGAGCAAATAATAGCAGAGAACTTCCCTAATGTGAGGAAGGAAACAGGCATCAAAATCCAGGAGGCACAGAGAACCCCTCTCAAAATCATTAATAATAGGTCAACACCCCGACATCTAAGAGTAAAGCTTACGAGTCTCAGAGACAAAGAGAAAATCCTGAAAGCAGCTCGGGAGAAGAGATATGTAACCTACAATGGTAGAAATATTAGATTGGCGACACACCTATCCACAGAGACCTGGCAGGCCAGAAAGGACTGGCAAGATATCTTCAGAGCACTAAACGAGAAAAATATGCAGCCAAGAACACTATATCCACCTAGGCTCTCATTGAAAATAGAAGGAGAAATAAAAAGCTTCCAGAACAAACAAAAACTAAAGGAATTTGCAACACGAAACCAGCCCTCCAAGAAATATGGAAAGCGGTCCCCTAAGCAAAGAGAGAGCCTAAAAGCAGCATAGATCAGAAAGGAACACGGACAATATACAGTAACAGTCACCTTACAGGCAATACAATGGCACTAAATTCATACCTTTCAATAGTTACCCTGAATGTAAATGGGCTAAATGCCCCAATCGAAAGACACAGGCTATCAGATTGGATTAAAACACAAGACCCATCTATATGCTGTCTGCAAGAGACTCATTTTAGACCCAAAGACACACCCAGATTGAAAGTGAGGGGGTGGAAAATCATTTACATGCTAATGGACACCAAAAGAAAGCTGGGGTGGCAATACTTATATCAGACAAACTAGATTTTAAAACAAAGACTGTAATAAGAGATGAGGAAGGACACTATATCCTACGTAAAGGGTCTATCCAACAAGAAGATCTAACAATCGTAAATATCTATGCCCCGAACATGGGAGCAGCCAATTATATAAGGCAATTAATAACAAAAGCGAAGAAACACATTGACAACAATACAATAATAGTGGGGGACATTAACACCCCTCTGACTGAAATGGACAGATCATCTAAGCAAAAGACCAACAAGGAAATAAAGACTTTAAATGACACACTGGACCAAATGGACTTCACAGACATATTCAGAACATTCCAACCCAAAGCAATAGAATACACATTCTTCTCTAGTGCCCGTAGAACATTCTCCAGAACTGATCACATCCTAGGTCACAAATCAGGTCTCAACCGGTACCAAAAGATTGGGATCATTCCCTGCATATTTTCAGACCACAATGCTTTGAAACTAGAACTCAATCACAAGAGGAAAGTTGGAAAGATCTCAAATACCAGGAGGCTAAAGAGCATCCTACTAAGGAATGAATGGGTCAACCAGGAAATTAAAGAAGAATTAAAAAAATTCATGGAAACCAATGAAAATGAAAACACAAGTGTTCAAAATCTTTGGGATACAGCAAAGGCAGTCCTGAGAGGAAAGTATATAGCAATACAAGCCTTTCTCAAGAAACAAGAAAGGTCTCAAATACACAACCTAACCCTACACCTAAAGGAGCTGGAGAAAGAACAGCAAAGAAAGCCTAAACCCAGCAGGAGAAGAGAAATAATAAAGATCAGAGCAGAAATCAATGAACTAGAAACCTAAAGAACAGTAGAACAGATCAACGAAACTAGGAGCTGGTTTTTTGACAGAATTAACAAGATTGATAAACCCCTGGCCAGACTGATCCAAAAGAAAAGAGAAATGACCCAAATCAACAAAATCATGACTGAAAGAGGAGCGATCACAACCAACACCAAAGAAATACAAACAAGTATAAGAACATATTATGAGCAACTCTATGCCAGCAAATTAGATAACCTGGAAGAAATGGGTGCATTCCTAGAGATGTATCAACTACCAAAATTGAACCAGGAAGAAATAGAAAACCTGAACAGACCTATAACCACTAAGGAAATTGAAGCAGTCATCAAAAATCTCCCAAGAAACAAAAGCCCAGGGCCAGATGGCTTCCCAGGGGAATTCTATCAGACATTTCAAGAAGAATTAATACCTATCTCCTGAAACTGTTCCAAAAAATAGAAATGGAAGGAAAACTACCAAACTCATTGTATGAGGCCACCATTACCTTGATCCCAAAACCAGACAAAGACCCCATCAAAAAGGAGAATTACCGACCAATATCCTTGATGAACATGGATGCAAAAATTCTCACCAAAATACTTGCCAATAGGGTCCAACAGTACATTAAAAGGATTATTCACCACGAGCAAGTGGGATTTATCCCTGGGCTGCAGACTGGTTCAACATCCGCAAATCAATCAACGTGATACAATACATTAACAAAAGAAAGCACAAGAATCATAGGATCCTCTCAATAGATGCAGAAAAAGCATTTGACAAAGTACAGCATCCTTTCTTGATCCAAACTCTTCAGAGTATAGGGATAGAGGGTACATACCTCAAGATCATAAAAGCCATCTATGAAAAACCTACAGCGAATATCATTCTCAATGGGGAAAAGCTGAGAGCTTTTCCCCTAAGGTCAGGAACGCGGCAGGGATGTCCACTCTCACCACTGCTATTCAACATAGTATTAGAAGTCCTAGCCACAGCAATCAGACAACAAAAAGAAATCAAAGGCATCGAAATTGGCAAAGAGGAAGTCAAACTCTCACTCTTTGCAGATGATATGATACTGTATGTGGAAAACCCAAAAGACTCCACCCCAAAACTGCTAGAACTCATACAGGAATTCAGTCAAGTAGCAGGCTATAAAATCAATGCAGAGAAATCAGTGGCATTCCTATACACCAACAAGACAGAAGAGAGACAAATCAAGGAGTTGATCCCATTCACAATTGCACCCAAAACCATAAGATACCTAGGAATAAATTTAACCAAAGAGGCAAAGGATCTGTACTCAGAAAACTATAAAATACTCAGGAAAGAAATTGAAGAACACACAAAGAAATGGAAAAATGTTCCATGCTCATGGATTGGGAGAACCAACATTGTGAAGATGTCAATGTTACCTAGAGCAATCTACACATTCAATGCAATCCCCATCAAAATACCATCCACTTTTTTCAAAGATATGGAACAAATAATCCTAAAATTTGTATGGAACCAGAAGAGACCCCGAATACCCAGAGGAATATTGAAAAAGAAAAGCAAAGCTGGTGGCATCACAATTCTGGACTTCCAGCTCTATTACAAAGCTGTCATCATCAAGACAGTATGGTACTGGCACAAAAACAGACACATAGATCAATGGAACAGAATCGAGAGCCCAGAAATGGACCCTCAACTCTATGGTCAACTTATCTTTGACAAAGCAGGAAAGAATGTCCAATGGAAAAAAGACAGTCTCTTCAACAAATGGTGTTGGGAAAATTGGACAGCCACATGCAGAAGAATGAAACTGGACCATTTCCTTACACCACACACAAAAATAGACTCCAAATGGTTGAAAGACCTAAACGTGAGACAGGAGTCCATCAAAATCCTAAAGGAGAACACAGGCAGCAACCTCTTCGACCTCAGCCGCAGCAACTTCTTCCTAGAAACATCGCCAAAGGCAAGGGAAGCCAGGGCAAAAATGAACTATCAGGATTTCATCAAGATAAAAAGCTTTTGCACAGCAAAAGAAACAGTCCACAAAACCAAAAGACCACCGACAGAATGGGAGAAAATATTTGCAAATGACATATCAGATAAAGGGCTAGTACCCAAAATCTATAAAGAACTTATCAGACTCAACACCCAAAGAACCAAGAATCCAATCAAGAAATGGGCAGAAGACATGAACAGACATTTTTCCAAAGAAGACATCCAAATGGCCAACAGGAACATGAAAAAGTGCTCAACATCGCTCGGCATCAGGGAAATCCAAATCAAAACCTCCATGAGATACCACCTCACACCCGTCAGAATGGCTAAAATTAACAAGTCAGGAAACGACAGATGTTGGCGGGGATGTGGAGAAAGGGGAACCCTCCTACACTGTTGGTGGGAATGCAAGCTGGTGCAACCCCTCTGGAAAACAGTATGGAGGTTCCTCAAACAGTTGAAATTAGGGCTACCATTCGATCCAGCAATTGCACTACTGGCTATTTACCACAAAGATACAAATGTAGGGATCCGAAGGGGTACGTGTACCCCAATGGTTTTAGCAGCAATGTCCACAATAGCCAAACTGTGGAAAGAGTCAAGATGTCCATCGACAGATGAATGGATAAAGAAGAAGTGGTATATATACACAACGGAATATTATGCAGCCATCAAAAGGAATGAGATCTTGCCATTCGCAAGGACGTGGATGGAACTGGAGGGTGTTATGCTTAGTGAAATAAGTCAATCAGAGAAAGACATGTATCCTATGACCTCACTGATATGAGGAATTCTTAATCTCAGGAAACAAACTGAGGGTTGCTGGAGTGGGGGTGGGAGGGATGGGGTGGCTGGGTGACAGACATTGGGGAGGGTATGTGCTATGGTGAGCGCTGTGAATTGTGCAAGACTGTTGAATCACAGATCTGTACTTCTGAAACAAGTAATGCAACATATTTTAAGAAAAAAGAAAAAGAAGAAGATAGCAGGAGAGGAAGAATGAAGGGGAGTAAGTCAGAGGGGGAGACGAACCATGAGAGATGATGGACTCTGAAAAACAAACTGAGGGTTCTAGAGGGGAGGGGGGTGGGGGGATGGGTTAGCCTGGTGATGGGTATTAAAGAGGGCACAGTCTGCGTGGAGCACTGGGTGTTATGAACAAATAATGAATCATGGAACCCTACACCAAAAACTAATGATGTAATATATGGTGATTAACATAACAATAAAAATATAAAAAAATAAGTGCATTTGTACACCCTAGAAATAAACAACTAGAAAATGATTTTTTTCATTGACACCAGTTATAATAGCATTAAAAAATCACACACCTAGGGGAAAAAAATGTACTGAAAGTTGTAAAATCTCTGCACAGAAAGCAGCAAATTATTGAGGAAAAGTTACAGATTGACGTGAATGGAGATACATATTATATGCATTGATCAGCAGATTCAATAGTATAATCCTGTCAGTTCTCCAGAGTCAATAAAATTCCAGTCTTGAAATCCCAGGATATTTTTGTATGTGAAGTTGACGAACTGGTTTTAAAATCTATTTGGAGGGCGCCTGGGTGGCTCAGTTGGTTGAGCAACTGCCTTCGGCTCAGGTCATGATCCTGGAGTCCCGGGATCAAGTCCCGCATCGGGCTCCCTGCTCAGCGGGGAGTCTGCTTCTCCCTCTGACCCTCTTCCCTCTCGTGCTCTCTATCTCTCATTCTCTCTCTCAAATGAATAAATAAAATCTTTAAAAAAAAATCTATTTGGAAATGCAAATGATACTCTTGAAGTCAAAAATGTATTACAGTTTCATAAGATAAAGACGTATTTCCTAAGTCAATAACTAGCACACAGGATGCGAAAGGTAGAAGAATCCAGAAACAAACATACTCAGTTATTTATGTATGTACTTGTAGAGATGCATATGTGTGAATATGTGTCTGCATGTATGTATATGCAAGGACGTGTATGTTTTATTAACTTAATATATGACAAAGGTGCCTCTGTTATTCAGTGGGTTAGAATGGTCTTTTCAATAAGTGGTGTTGTAGTGATTAGATATCCATGTGGAAAAAATGAACCTTGATGCGTAAATTCCACCATACACAAAACCCAGTGCCAGATGGATCTTGGGCCTAAATGTAAATGACAATAAAAGCTTCTAGAAGGTAACATAGGCGAATATTACTGTGACCTCTGTGTAGGGAAATATTTCCTAAATAGAATACAAAGAGCAATCATAAACGAAAGGATGATTAATTGAATACAAAAATTTTCATTTATCAAAAAATATCATTAAAAGAATAAAAATAAGGCATGCCCTGGGAGAGGTATTTTCAATACATTTATTCAACAAAGAACTCAGATCCTGAATATAAAAGGAATTCCTACAATTAAGAAAAAGACAACTCAGCTTTTTAAAAAGTCAAAAGTATAACCCATAAAAGGAAAATTTATCAATTTTGTATTTCATCAAAATTGAAAACATTTGCTCCATGAAACACCCTGTCAAGAGTATGAAAAAAACAAGCTACAGAGTGGGGAGAAAATATTTGCAAACCACATATCCAACCAAAGAATAGTATGTAGAATATATAAAGACTTTAAAACTCAACAGGAATAAACCAGCAATTGGAAAATGGGCAAAAGACAAGATGAGACATTTCACCAAAGAGGTTGTGCAGATGGTATAGAAACATTAAAGATGTTCAACATCATTTGTCATCAGGAAAATGCAACATGAACCACAGTGAGAAGTCACCACACACCTACCAGGGTGACTAAAATACAATACAGTGACAGCACCAAACCTGACAAGGATGCAGAGAATTGGGTCACTCACGCATTCCAGATGGGACTGTAGAACGGGAGAGCCGTACTGGAAAACAGTTTACCAGTTTCCTTTGCACACTAAGCATGCAACTGTCGTGCAACCCAGGAATTGCACTTTGGGGCATTATCCTAGAGAAATAAAAACATGTTCACACAAAATCAGTACTTAAATGTTCATAGCCAAAAAGTGGACACCACTCAGATGTCCTTCAACAGGTGAGTGGTTAAACAAGCTGGAGTATCCATATTCTGGAACACTACTCAGCAATAAAAAGGAATGAATGATTGATACACACAACAACCTGGATTAATCTCAACGGAATTAAGCTGAGCAGAAAAAAAATAAAGCCAATCCCAAGAAGTAACAAACTATATAGTTCCAAATATGGCATTTCTCAAATGAAAGAATTACAAAATGGAAAACTTATTAGTGGTCCCTAAGGATCAGGAATGGGGTGGGGGAGGTGAGTGTGGCTACAGAAGGACAACATGAGGGATCCTTGGGGTGATGGGAACGTTCTTTATCTTGACTCTCAATGTCAACATCCTGGTTGCAATATTGCACCATGCAATGCAAGATGTTTCCATTGGAAGAAACTGGGTAAAGGGTATACGGCATCTCTCAGTATTATTTCTTATAATTACGTGTAAATCTATAGTTACTTCAATACAGAATAGTTTCGTTAAAGAGTAATTGCAAACACTGAAACAAAAAACCAAAAATCAAAGACCTGATGTGAATTTCACCAAAAATGACTAACAAGCATATTAAAGAATATTCAACATAATTAGTCACCAAGGAATTGAAATTTATAACTTTGAAGAGATACCACTACTTAGCCACCAGAATGGCGGGGAAAAATACTGGCAATACCAAGTATTGCTCAGATGTGGAGCAGCCCGAACTCTTACCCACTGCTGGTAAGAATATGAACTGACGCAAGCCACTTGGAAACCTGCTTGACAGAGTCGAATAAGGCTGACAGCGCATAGTCTTTAACCTAGCAATTCCACCACTAGATATATACTCAATAGCGATGCATCCATATGTTCACCAAAGGACATGCACAGTAATGCTCTTGGCCGTGCTCTTTGTAATATAGCCAAAACCTGGGGAAACCACAAGATACCTACCACAGCACGACACAGTTATAGTGTGATCCTTCCATGCAGCAGAATATTATGCACCAGTGAAAAGGTACAAATCATTGCTGCATATAACAGAACAGAGGACTCTCGCAGAAATATTACTGAACTAAAGAAGTCACGTGCAGCAGACAAAAGAGTATATAACACACAATTCATGCACAAAACTAAACCAGAGTGATACATGTCAGAATGGTGATTAGCTTAGCATGGCAGCGAGTGGACGAAGCATGAGGAAGGCTTCTGTTGTAATATTCTATATCTTAACAAGGGGGAATGCAATGAAATTAAATGTTGTAAGCACCAAGATGGGCAGAATTCATGATAGGAACCTCAGAAAATTACTCTACCTATTCAAGCTGAGAGGAAATGATAAAGAATATAGGAGGCAGGAGAAATTCGTGACAAAAAGTGACAAGTGATACGGTCCTTGATGCATGCACAAGAGCGAGAAGCATGGAAACCTCAGTGTTGGAGCAGAGCAAGGAGCAAGGAGCTGCTTAAATGTGACGACTTAGTTTTGCGAAGAGAAAGGCCAGGGATCGCCCTGTCACAAGGGGTGAGCAGGGTAAGCAGGTGCATTTGTGGAAGATATCACAGTGTATTATCAGGCAGATTAGAAGGGGAGCAATCTCTTGGTGTTAGAGTCATGGTAGATGGGCAGCTTTCTGAGTTGTCAATGAGACATGACTGGTCTCCAGTTTAGTAAAAACAACAACAACAAAAACCGTAATTTTGCCTAAATTATAAAGAGCGCTGTCTTCGTACTATAAATGGGCAGCTCGCAAAAGTCAACGTCCTGCTATTCCACATTCCCTCCACCTTCATGACCAGACACAAACTGGTTTCTTGAGTGATTTATCCACTTCCCTGTGTCTTTATAGTTATTAATGTTCTTCTTCGATATGCAATTTAAGAGGGTAGGTAACTGACAATGCTGTGGGTTCAATTTTTATGGCAATTGAGGGATGACACACAAGTTGTTTCTCGAGTCTCTTACTCACTTGATCCTCAACACCATTCTGTCTGGCTGAGGACAGTCCCAGTGTTCCAGAAACAGGTGAGCGAACAGGTGCAGGTGGAGCGTGTTAGAAGGTGTGCTCCCACGCGCTCGCACATGCACACCTCTGGTGTCCGGGCTGTGCTGACTACAGCCTTTGGCACGATGGAATCAGCCTCTGCAGCCCAGGTGTGTGGTAGAGGGATCCCACTTCCTTTCTTTTTCATTTTGGGTAAAGAGCACCGTGTGTTTCTCGGCTTCCAGAACAGTGCTGATACTGTAGTGTAACATAAATGAAATCCACGCCTAAAATGATTAACATCTGAAGTCAGGTTCCTCCTGCTCAGAGAAGGGGAGGGAATTTAGACTGCGTTCTCCAATTACTGCTGCTCAGTGCTATTTGCTGAACTTATGGGCAGAAAATATGCCTTTCAGATATAACCCCAAAAAGGCCTAGTCTATCATGTATGTAACTGTGTTATTTTCTCCATGAATAAAAAAATACTTGGAAAAGGGAAAATTTGATAACACCTTTAAAAGTTCTCACCCACAACTCTCTAAAACCTGAAGAAAATGAGGGATGGGAGATACCACCAATAAGGAGTCTCCATTTGTGGCCACATATCCCAGGACAGCAGAGGGGCCTGGGCAGCAAGGGTCCCCACGGAGACTCTCAAGTCCAGTTCTGCAAGGACAATGGCACCATCAGATGGGAGCAGCTGGGAGACTGACATGGGGTTGTGCCTGGGCTGTTAGTGTCCACCAAGTCTATACTTGAACAAAGCACCCCGTTGGCCTGTGGGGTAATGGCTAGGGGAACAGAGCTCTTTAAAAGTCATCCTTTTCAAGTGGAAATGGTCCTGTCTTTAAAGAGGGTGACTGGAGAACCCTTCATAGAATTAACACAGCTTTCTCTCCTGTCCATGACTCTTTGGGTCCTTGCTTCTTTCTAAATGGAGAGGGAGAGCGAAATTAAAGGGAAATTCACATTGCTCTTGTTAGCACAATCTAAAAATGGGTTAACCACAGATCCTCAGAGGCCACTCAGTTTCAGAGCATTGGGTTCCCCCATCATGGCCTCCTGAATACTAATGTAAGGCGACGACATTCTTGTGTGTCGACCACATGACCATTCTGTGCAAGGCTACACACATGTGCATGCACAGCCGCGCATGTGAGCACGTGCGCACACACACACACACACACACACACACACACAGTGGACTGAGTTGAACGATCACTGCGTCCTTTCAGTACTGAGGAAACACCAGGCCAGAGCTTCTCAGTGGCCTCTTATACTATCACTTGGGAGTCTCTATGTTCCCCAGGCTGCAAACAAGAGTTAGAAATTCAAGCCCAGACTCCCAGGGCATTTTAGGAAGGGGGAGCTTATGACCGCGGCTAGGGCAGGAGTAAGACCACGGAGATGCGTTTTGGATTTGATCGACGACCAGGTCAAACTGCAGCTCTCGGAGCGGCATCTGGGGGCTCTTTGCCCAGCCCAACCTTGCTGTGGTTTCCAGTCTCCCTGGGATCATGCAGCCTCTTGTTCTGCATCTCTTCCTCCCCAAGGACCCCGTCCCCACAGAGGAATCCCACCGGGCGGCGGGCTACAGGCTAGTAAAAAGAGAAGGGCATCAGACACGGCTAAACTGCTGGGCCTGAGAGGGAATGACGGGCTCACGGATAAACATAATGGGGGCTGCAGAGAAATTTCAGGGACAGGGAAACGACATTTAATGCCCGAAGGGAAAAAACCTGTGGCAAGCTCAGGGATATATTGCTGCGGCGGCAAAAGTTGGCAGGGCCCCCGGCCCTTCTCAATACGGGATATGCATTAATGGATCCAAAATATTGAAAGCAAATATTGACTCCGACTCCTAAAAAGCCTTTAATTATTTATTTTGAATAATTTGATACCCAAGTAAATTAATGCTAAAGCATTTCTCTCTTTGTGCCAAATCAGTGCCTCGCAGTGGGGACCCAGTCCCTCTTTGCAGGCGAGCGCTCGCTCTCAGTAGGTAATCCGTTTCTGCAGAGTGCCATTAAGTTAATTTCAAAAAGAACCAGTAAAGGTATATGGAGCAGGCAGTAATAGCATGGAAAAAATCCAAAATTACTAGACCCAGCCACAGAACTTGGATGCCATTTTCATGCACTAATAATTTGTAGTCTACGTATTGAAGGTAACTATAAACTGACTACTTTCCCTGCTAAAGCATTCGGGTAATTAAAAATACGCCGTTAGTTGTCTCTCTTTCAACATTTGGGAACAAGATGCCTTTTTTCTCTTCCTGGATAAATGCGGTTTGCAGACTGCATCCAGAGCAACGCTGAAGTCCCGTGTCACGAAGATGATCTCGATGTCCGTGTTTTCCTCCCGGAGCCTGAGGTGGGTCTGCCCAGCAGAGCAGGAGTGAGCTGGGAACACTCGGGGGAGGCGCCCAGGAAGTCGACTGCGTTTTAGCTGAATTACTACATTAGGAGTTTGTTACTAGGAACAATTCTGGAAAAAAACATGAAATTAGACATCTGACAACAGATGGGCCCCCACCAAAATACATCATATCCTTTTGTTTAAGGGGAAGTTAAAAAAACACAGGCAGGAAAAACTGTCGAACAACATTTTCAACTGCTAAGACCAGGTAAAGGGAAGCCAAACTATCTGAAATTTCTATGAACCTTGTATGTCAGAGCATTTCCTGCTCCTTTGTTGCATCTAGGGGAGGAATGATCTCTTTCCACTTCTATCTCATCCTCAATAGCCACTGTTTAGGTGGTCTTCATAGGCTACCCATTTCTAGAAGCCCCTGTAGAAAAGGGATCGATTTAACCAAGGAAGGTTAAGGGGAAAAAAAAAGCAATCTTTTTACCATTCATGAAGGGTCTCCATATTATAGCAACCAGACTCGACCAGAGCCCTTGTTCCTTTGCAACTCCTAGAGAAGGTGTAATTTTAACAGTAAAAAGCCATTTAACTATTAATTGGGTCTAAGCCATAACTACGCAATTAGTCAAGTCAGCCCTCTGAAGGATGGAGGCTTTGATCCTCAGAATGAGGAGATGTAAAAATGACAGAGAAGCAGAGTTCCATTTTGGATTTCCCCCACAACCTGGATTCACCTTACTTGGAAGATGCCGGTTAGTCTGGTAAGTGCCAAGGTGGCACGGGGACAGTGATGGCTTCCAGACTCTCAAAGTGCTACCATCTGTGGTGGGCCTGTTTAAGGCTCTCTCTAAAATTATCATGTGGATTTGGTAATTCTCTGGGTAATTTGCCCAAGAGAATTTTGTTGCCTCTCAAGGTTGGGACAGTCCCTGGAGGGGATTGATCCTGGCATTTTAAGGGAGGTAGCACAGAAGCCTTGAAACCAAGGAGTGGGAGATTCCAAGGTGGGTGTCTGGCCCCACCGGCATTCCCTGGACACAGAGGGCACTCGTGTCTCCACAAGTGACCTGCTGCCACGCTGGCTTTTCCCCTAGTGCCGTCCACGTCCCTTCCTTCTGGTCAACTGCAGGGCAGCCCGCCACCTACCCCGAGCCACAAGCACAGCAAACACACACTGTGTGAGAACTCAGACCACAGCAGAAGGGCATTTTCTAAGGCTTCTTCTGGATTTTCTGTCTTCTGGATCTCCCTGAGGATCAGGCTGCATAATCATACCCCACATACATATCACAGTCTACAGTCTGGAATGTGCTTGCGCTGCATTACCCGGTCTAGCTTCTGCAGCTTCCTGGGAAGTCGGCATGGCGGTCCCTGCTGGACTGATGACAAACATCAGATGACTTCCCCCGGTCTCAAAGCCGGACACGCTCGGGAGCAGGGCTCAAACTCAGACTCAGATGCCAGCTGAAGAGCGTCCAGAGCCTGCCCAAACTTCACACACACAAACCTGGCATCCACAGAGGAGGATGTGCATAGGAAGTAGAGGAGGAAGGGTCCCCTCTTCTCCCTGCCCTGGTGACGGAAACAGGTGGCCACATCTACGATTCAAGTTCAAAGGATTGAAAGATCCCCTGTCAAAATCTCTTCTTCACTCAAGGTCTGACACAGAAGCAAGAGCTCCCCCACCCCGGCCTCTCCGTTCCCTCCTTTAGGCTAAAGTAGCATGACTGCAATGCTCCAAGAAGTGTTGCGTGGGAGGGGGAGCCCATTAACTCAGGATCCCTCATTAGCCCACATTTCCAAATTTGCACTCAGCAGGACCCAAAAGGAATGACATTTTGTACTGGAACATCTGGATCAGAGAGAAGGAAGGGAGGGAGAAGCCAGGAGTAGTCACAGTGAGAAATAGGGCAGAGGGAACCTTCCCTAGGAATTGGGAAGCCCTTGGCCACTGCAAAGTGCCCAGACTGGATGCCAGATGAAGGAAAGAGAGAAAAATGGACAAAATGGGGATGCATGAAAAGCTGCCAGAGACTGAAGGGACCTGCGGACACCTTCCCCAGCTTTTCCTAGGATGCATCATGGATAAGCCAAGACAATAGAAGCCATCCTGCCCAGAATACCCTGCAGGAGCGGCAGCATGGCATGGCGGGAAGATCAGGTGCGGAGCTGGCCAGCACCGTCTCTCCTGCCCTGGAACGTGGCACCACCGTTGGAAATCAGACCTGCACGCCAACTGGCTTTGGGATAAACTGCTCGGGTGTGTCTCCTGTCTTCCTAGTGCCAAGGACACCATCACAACTGGATAGGGAAAGTGAGAAATGCCTTGTAAAATGCTATGGTACCATTCCTCATCCCCGAGACATTCCAGAAGGACCTTTGCTGAGGGCCTTTCAAGCAGCACCAATGCAAGCCAACTCACCGGATGTTGAAATATGGGGTAAGAAAGCAAGTAAGTAAGATGCTTTCCCAGGTATCTGACCCGCTGATGCAGGGACTTGGGATCTTCCAGTAGGCAGCATAGCATGATTGAATTGCAGTCTCGGTTGTCCGCTTGATGCAGGAACCTGCATCCTATGACCATCAGGGAAAACTTGCAAAAATTTTTCT
Organism: Zalophus californianus; assembly: GCF_009762305.2. NCBI lineage: Eukaryota > Metazoa > Chordata > Mammalia > Carnivora > Otariidae > Zalophus > Zalophus californianus. Next base: position 85,138,889 of record NC_045609.1, read on the forward strand.
TGCAAAAAAGCCTAAGTGAGGACCCCTGGATCAAGCCCAAACTCAGAGGCCAAAAAAATCCATTTGCAAATAAAATGAGGTTCTGAGACATCGTGCATATCTAGCGTGTGAACTCAGAGAGCCTGGAAACTGAAGCTGAATAGTGCAGACTCCCATCCAGTGAAACTCCAAGAAACGCGTGCCAGGGTTCATGACATATGAGAGTTTGTAACTTCATTTTCTATAATACATTTCACACAAATTGTACCCCGACTTGCTTTGCAGAGTTAAATAATACAGTTACATACCCTATGAGAATTTACCCACAGAGTTAACATACTAGAATATTCTGGTCCCATAATATATGAAGTCAATCCTTGGTTTCTTATAAGATTCAACACACACCCACGGTGGGAAGGGTAGATTTTCTTTTATTCAATGCTTTCAGTGCATAAAGACAGATCATGGGCTACATTTTATTTAATACAACAATATTCAAACATTTTGACCTGCTTTCTCAAATGGCACCAAAAATATCCTGTGTGGCAGGAAAATAGTATAAACAGTTGTAGAGTATACCATGCTGAAAATGTACAGAATAGATTTTTGGCTAAAAGATGGGAAGATTAAGGACAGAAGCAGCACCTCCTCCCCCCCGCCCCCATTGGGATGCCCTGTAGGCAGTGGAGAGAATGTAGTAAAGTACAACCAAAATTGGATTTAATCATCGCTACTAATAAAGGGCCAAGGCTATACGGCAATTTACGGTGCTGTCGGCAAAATGAATTGCTTAAGGCACATTAGCAGCGTGTTAGATAACACACAGTAAGTAAATTATGATTAAAATAACTGTAGAGTAAATACTGAACATGGTTTACCCTAATAACTCTTTTCAAAAAATCTTTGAAAGATACCTCCCCCAGTGAATGTGTTTATCATCTTCTACAATTTTTAACAAATTCAATAAGCATATTTCTGACTGTATAAAATGTTTTTGATTGGTCTTTTTTTTTTCAATTAGGAAATGAAAGAATGATGTCATCGGACGGCATTAAATACTATTAAACAGACCATAACTAACATTCGCTGTATAAATTATACATAAGCTGACACTTTTATGCACTTTGTGAAGAATTGCTTCATGGGTTATGCAATCTTTTCCAAAACAAGCTCCACAGAATAACATGACGGGTTGTGTTTTGTGGCTACAAATTGGTAAGTGAATTAGCATTCACTTACGAAGTTTTCACAGGGAACCCTTCTCATTCAAATACTTGTAGATTATAATTTATTTTTATCTGAGGCATAATTTTTCATGTGGCATTTTTGCCAAAATCAACATAACAGGAGCCAAGCCCTGCTCCCTGTTCCCCATTTATACCCCCCCCCCTTGGCCGCCTACCTACATGTGTCTTTTCTAGCTGGGAAGGTAAACAAATGAGTCTGCCTCATAATAACCATCTCTGCCAAAATGCTGAGCTGAATATTATTTTTTACCAGGCGAGCCCACCACACTTAGGACTCCATTCACACACTTTGTAAAACAGCTTTTGCATTCTTAAAGAAGGAATGCAGGCCCTCTCCCTGTGTGGCAGAAAGCCTGCATATTCACTTCTGATTCACAAGGAAAACCCATACCAAAAGTGGTGATGACAACTGGGTTTCAAGATAGCCCAGATTCTCAAGGAGGACGTGCAGGGCTTGGAAAAAACACCCCCCCGTAGAGTCAGTCATGCCAGGTGCCCCGGTGGCATATGGACCCTCGGACTCCACTCCAAACACAGACAAATGGTCACAGGCCACGTGCGAAGACAGTAAGGTCCAGCGAGAAAACTGCTGCAGGATTCACGTGATAGGAAAATCTAAGGACCGCCAGTCTGCGGTTGTCCTTTACCCTAACAAACGCTTACCAATGAAATGCACCTCCAAGGACAGCCGAAAAGAGGGGTCTTCTGTGAATTTAAATGTTCTGGATAATCCTGAAAAGGTTGCAGGGACTTTAGATTCTAATAATTTGTTTTATATGGTGAAAATGCATTTGCACCATTAATAATCAAGGTTTTCCTTGGACTTTCCAAAATCCAGAAAGTGCCTTGTACCCAGCGAAATATGTACAAGAAGATCTACGTTTTACTAATACATGTAACGTGCTGAGTGCATAAGACCTCAACAAATATATAATCGTTATGAGCGTTATTGGAACTTTAGCTGATAAATCTGTTATGGCTCAAGTTCAAATTCTGGGTGCTACTGACTCTGTTCTGTTGAACCAGGTTCATGTCTATCTCTAAATGAGTGAGAATGCACTCCAACTCTCCTGTGCTGTGTTAGCCTATTTCTCTACACATTTCATACTTAGCCAAACTGCTCTAGCAAATTTTGACGCCAGCTATGATTTTACTCTAACTGAGACATTTTGAATTTGCATAGAATGAGGAAAGTCCTCCTTGCTCACCTAGGAGGTACTGCTGCTCGTTAGCCCACACCCAACATGGGTATCAGAACTCTGTGAATCCCAAATTATCACCCCTTGCAAGCCTCATGTCTAAAGTGGGTTGGATGGAGCAGCCGTTGCCCCCTGATGGCTGCTCAGAGCAGGCATGGTGGGGGGAGGGGCTGGTGCGGAGAGATGCCACCAAACTGGGTGTCAGTGCCGAGGCAGAATGCTGGGACGGCTTTGCCACGGTTGGTCAGTGAGAATTTCAAAGTAGGAGAGCAGATTGTGCATAAAAGGAGTAAGAGACAGCTACCATCTCGGGAAAATACATAAATACATGTGCATATATGTGCACAGGTATTCGTATAGGAGCCTGTATGCACACACATGTATACACGCTCCTGTGTGTGTGTGTGTGTGTGTGTGTGTGCATAACGCACACACCACAGATAAAATCATGGCCCCTTTTCCCTTCTTCAGCCATTAACATTTCCAACCATGGGTACAGTCCTCTGTGTTCTGGCCTTTTCCACCCAAGCTGTGGCTGACCACGAGAGGCGCTTCTCTCTTTCCCACTGGAAGTGGCCCAGAAACACCACTCTGAGGTTTCTAAGTTAAGATGAGGAGTACACCAGCTGGGGAGTAAGTAATATTATGGACTAAATATCTGTCCCCCTAAAATTCAAATGTTGACACCTTGGCCCCCAGTGTGACTGTATTTGGAGATAGGACCTTTAAAGAGGTGGCTCAGGAGACCTGAGGTCATACGGGCAGGGCCCTGATCCAACGTGACTGGTGCTCTCTTGTGCGGAGGAGACCCCAACTCTCTCTTTGCCGGGTGAGAGCACGGCAAACGGGCAGCCATCCACGCTCTGCGGACAGAGTTCTCATCAGAAGCCACCACTGCCAGACCTTGGTCTTGGGCTTGCAGCCTCCAGAACTGAGAAAACAAATCTCTGCTAAGGCCCGCCATCTGAGGCGCTTTGTTTCATCATCCCTCACTGACTGACACAAGTAGTAAGTGTGATCAAAGCCCGGGTGTGGCCACCATGGGCCTCAGTGCATCTAGAAATAGGCAATGAGTCCAGGTTAAAACTCCCACAAAAACAACTAGGTACAGAAATGGTTGTATTTAATTTCCATTCCTGGGGTCATAAAGCGTCTCATCTCTATTTCTGTGTTGACATTCCTGAGCCAGGCGAACAAGAAATTATAAAAATGAGAGCATTTGCACTCCATGATCTCGCCTGCCCCTGTGACGTCATGCGCTGTCTTTGCAGGGGACCCATACCTCCACACCTTCACCTTGAACTTCTCCCCTGAGCTCCAGACGGGCATCGAGTAACAGCCAACCCTTCTGAGCACTTAGCTTATGCCAGGTGGGTTCTAGATGCTTCACATGGAAATTAGCTCTTGTAATCCTGACACGAGCTGGGAGGAAACACAGGCTTGGGGAGTTCAAGTCCAGGCCTAAAACGCCAGGGTGGGCATCTGTCTCTAGAGCCCTCGCTGTTCGTCAGTACGGTAGAATGAACACCTGCCGTCTCGCCCCAGTGCCCCACGGGGACTTCAGGCTCAACCTGTATCAACACCTCATCCTTCTCCACACACCAAATCAGATCCACCCCCTGTCGATTTCAAACGGCTTACCTGGACACTACCACTCGGGACTCCCTGCTAATCACCCTGCTTCCCTGCAGGGAAACAAAGGAAGCCACCAGAACGTGCCCACGAGGATTTGATCATTAACACTGATGATTTTACCAGAGAAGAGTGAGAACCTCCTCAGGGAGGGACGGCAAAGGTAGGCTGTTTCTGGAGTAGCCAGGCAGCCTTCTGCCCCATAACCATGTTTAACAGCAGAGGTGGTGTATGTGTTTTTCTACAGCTGCATAATAAATTATAACAACCTTCATAGCTTAAAACCGCACTCATTGTCTCACAGTCTCCCTGGGTCAGGGGTCCCAACATGGTTTAGCTGGGTCTTCCGATATGGCTCCCATAAGACTGTAGTTAGGGTGTTGGTCCTGAGGTGTTCTCTTGGAGCTCAGGATCCATTGTTGAGTTCACTCAGGTTTTCGTCAGGATGTAGCTGTTTGTGGTTACCAGATTGAGGCCCTCAACTTCTGGCAGCAGCTCTCTTCTCTACAGGCCATTCACAGCTGGGCTACTTGCCTCTCTGCGTGCCTGTGTTCTCTCGTCTTCAGGAAAGGGCACCAGTCATGGGAGTCAAGGCCCACCTTAAATCCAGGATGATTTCATCCTGAGATTCTTAACTGTTTATCTCTGCAGAGACCCTATTTCCAGACATAGTCACATTCTGAGGTTACAGGAGGACATGAGTTTTTGGGGGGGGCACCACTCAGGCCACTGCACCCTGGAAGACGTGATGCGGACTGGGCTTGGCTGGCGGCTGAGAATGAAGGCGGAGGACTCGTATGGTGGTAGCATCCCCACACGAGAAAGCCAGGAGTCACCCACGCTACCTTGTCCCCTCTGCCTTGTCCTGCTCACTCTGGGCTGGCCGACCGCAGCAGGGCTTAACGAACTCCAGCCTGAGGGCCAAATCCAGCCTGCCACCTGTTTCTATGAATAAAGTTTTATTGGAACACAGCCACACCCATTTGCTTACATAGTCTATAGCTGCTTTCCCACCACCACAGCAGACCTCATTGACCCGCAAAGCCTAAGATATTTACTATCTGATCTTTTATGGAAAACGTTTGCTGACCTTTGGATTCAAGGAATCCTTGCCCTGAGGCAGTTGGGCTGGTGTTGGGGAAGATGGAAAGTGAACCACCTCCTGTCCGCAGTTGGCCTCTTCAGGTCCCATGCTTTGTCAGGCGGAGAGGGTTACCAACAAGCAAGGGTGTCTCCGCCTGCTGGTGTTCCTCTGAACCAGCAGCTCTGCTTGGGCTCCGGGTCCTCAGCACTGACCGTGTTGCTCCAGAATGAGCCCCACGCTAGCCTATGAGGGCATGATGGTAACCATCCACAGAAGAGGCTTGCACCTGCCCTCCCTGAGCAGAGAGAAGCTTAACAAATGCATTCTCCAATTTCCAGCCTTTTAATCAGTCTGTCTAACAAAGCACAGGTATCAAAGAAGAGGCGTGGGCTGCCCTGTCCCTTCCTTGCAGCATCTTCTTACACCGGAAGCTATCTTGCGGTGAGGTAGGTGTCGGGATGTCCTTAAAGCGCGGTGGGCGTGGTGCCTAGCCAGGAGCGAGTGCTCAGGAAATAGACACTGAAGGACTTGGCCATGACAGCCAGCATCCTTGTACGCTCTCAGTCATTCTGGGAGGTTGGGAGCCAGAGTTTATCCCAAAGTGTCTTTTAAACAAAGATGTCCATGCATTCATGCCTTCATAGGTCCAAGGCCAAAGCTTTCTGCTTTCTGCTTTCAACCTGTGGAAGCAGAGTTCTGAAAGGGCCCGGAGATGCCCATGCACTGGAGCAAAGACCCTGCGTAATCTCCAGCCCGTCAGTGTGGGAGGGGCCCTCAAGTAGGACGCTAAGCGATAAGGCCTTTAAAGGGGAAGGAATTTTGCAGATGCGCCTGAGGTCCTGATCACTTGACTTTGAGGTCATCGAAAAGGGAGATTATCAGGCATGGCTGAACCTAATCAGGTGAGCCCTTGAAAGGAGAGCATGGGCCTCCATGAAAGCAGAGACTCAACAGACAGGAATCTTTGGATGAAGAACTCCCTCAGGCTGGAGTTCGTTAAGCCCTGCTGCGGTCGGCCAGCCCAGAGTGAGCAGGACAAGGCAGAGGGGACAAGGTAGCGTGGGTGACTCCTGGCTTTCTCGTGTGGGGATGCTACCACCATACGAGTCCTCCGCCTTCATTCTCAGCCGCCAGCCAAGCCCAGTCCGCATCACGTCTTCCAGGGTGCAGTGGCCTGAGTGGTGCCCCCCCCAAAAACTCATGTCCTCCTGTAACCTCAGAATGTGACTATGTCTGGAAATAGGGTCTCTGCAGAGATAAACAGTTAAGAATCTCAGGATGAAATCATCCTGGATTTAGGGTGGGCCTTGACTCCCATGACTGGTGCCCTTTCCTGAAGACGAGAGAACACAGGCACGCAGTGACGGAGGCAGACGTGGGAGGGATGTGACCACAAGCCAAAGAGCAACAGCAGCACCAGGAGCGTCCGCAAGAGTCTTCAGGGAGCATGCGGTCCTGCCGACACCCTGACTTGAGACTTCTGGCCTCCAGAACTATGAGACTAGGTTTCTGTTGTTTTAAGCAGCCTAGTCGGTGATAATTGGTCGAGCAGCCGCAAGAAATCAATGCAGCTGGGTGATGCTATCAACAACCCGGGAACCAGAGTGGCCCACCATGGCATTCCGCACTCCTGCTCATACATCAAGGGGTCCCGTCACTGCCACAGACCCCTTCTCCTGCACGCATTGAGTGCAGACTGCTCCACACTGCCCCCACCCCCCCGGGCTCCCCCCTCCCATACTCGGAGCCTCAGGCACCCGGAGCATCTTGGAACCTGCATTTGCCTCCCCTCTGGGTTCGGTGTGGGCTACCTTCATGCCCCCACACTCTCCTGCACTCTCTGGGGACCCCACCCATGGGGACAGCCCCTTCTCTGCATGCATTTCCTTAACCACATGGCTCATCCCACCCTAAAACCCAACCCAGTCTATTCCAGCGTTTCCTAAACTCCTGGCACCATCTCCCCCATGACTCTTCCACTTCTGGGCCCAACTAAGCTTTTATTTTTTGGTATTCTTTTAAGAAATCGAATCATTTTTAATTCACCTTTATCTTGAGAATAAGAACGCTTTACCTCATCACGATAAATGGCAATCTAAATCATCTTTTAAGATAAAACTGTATTGCTAACAACAGAGAAGCCATGTTATTAGAATTATAGCTAGATGCTATTTTCAGTTTAAAATAGGGATTAGCCCATTAGAGCTCTTGTCTTTGTCATTATCAGAAAGATTTAAAGAGAATCGGAGGAGAGGTCAGTTTCTTACTATGTGATTCCGTGATACCTCATGCCGAGCTGTATCCCCCCGGAGGCCGCTCATCTGAAGGCAGAGGTGCCCCACTCGCTGGCGGCCATGGCTTGAGGGTCTTGCTTGTGCCTTGCATGCCTCCCTCTAGCTTCCAGTCTCCTGTGAGGCTCAAGGCTGGTATTTTCACATGTGCTCAATAAATATTTGTAGACTAAATGAATGTATGAGAGGCAGAGAAACACAAAGTACCCTTATTTTTATATTTAACTGCAAAGCAAGTCCAAAATGAAATTGCTGTGGGCCCAAACATGCTCGCCAGCCTGGTCTGATGCCGTAAGATCATCATAGGGTCGCCCAGGCAGACTGGGCTGGAACCTCTGTGGGGAACACCAGGTCTGTGGCGGCTGCCGGCAGAATGCCAAGGCACTGAAGGATTTGTGCTCAATCCTCTCTTCTCACCCACTTTAGTGGAGCACCCAGGCACTCAGCCCAAAGCCTGCCTTTCCCGCGCACGGTGGGGACGGGAGGGAGGCGTTCGACGCAAAGGAGAATTATTCTCTTAACTGCCTCGGGAGTCTCACGCGTCTTCCTCTTCACAATTTAGGTTGTCCATAGCCACTCCTAACCCGGGCCCAGCCACACACACAAGGTGCCCGTGTGTCCTGTTGCCACCTCTCTCTGTCCTGTTCGCCAGGCAAGCATGTTCTGATTTCCCAGGTCAGGGGTGGCGGCTCCCTGTGCAGGAGGCCGAGGATGGATGGATGGCCTAGAACTGACCTTTCGAGTCAAATGGTGACAACTCTGCACATGGATCTTTTTGCAGGAAACAAGTAGAATTCATTTGATTTTGTGAATGCTTCTGGTTCAAAACAAAACAAAACCAGAACGTGGCATGCCTAGCAATGTGGGATGGAAATCAAGAGACATAACGTTGACTCTGGACTCCCCTCGCATGCCTGAGAAATTCTGGCCACCACAGTTAAAGATTAGTCACATACTTGGGTGTTGTGGCTCAGCCAAATCGATACAAAATTTAACCTTCACACGTGTCCTTCTAGGTCCTCTCCTTGCTCCAAGCACCCCTGGACATGCTCTGTGAATCAAGATTCACATCTTGAATTTGCCGTTTCTTTATCTATACATAAAAGATGAACTGTTGAAGGTGAGGGTTTGTGAAAACTCCACAATTCTATTTCCAGGCTTCCTGTCAAGCCCAGCGGAGACGTGCAGGTGGATGAGGGCTACCTATAGAATGTGGGTGGGCTGCCTGCAGGTGCCCAAGAGTTATCACCTGATGGGAAAGAGAAGTACCCACACTCTGTGCCCGGGAGTTTATTTCCTTGTTTCTCCTTGTGGAAGGGACCCTTTGGCTATGTTGGAAATGGAGCATTCAGTGTAGGAAATATTTATGGAGCCCCCACTCTGTATTACCACTATTCTAGGTGCTTGTCTAATCATGAGCAAAATGAAGATGCTTCTCTTAGTGCAGAACCATAAAATTAACAATGAACAAAAACAGTACGTCCCATAGTCAGGTAGCTGATAAGTGCTGGGGAAAAACAGAACAGTGGAGCTAGGTAGGACAGATTGACAATGCCCGGTACTGGGACAGGATGCTCTGTAAAGAGACCATCAGTGTGGGGATCACATGAATGAGACTTTGGTCAAGGATCTGATGGGCATGTTGAGTGAGCCATGTGGATATCTGCAGGAAAAGTATTCCAGGCAGAGCTTAAGGCCTCTGCCATGATCCTAAGCCAGAGCCAGAGCATGTCCAGGGGTGCTTGGAGCAAGGACAGGACCTAGAAGGACACGTGTGAAGGTTAAATTTTGTATCGATTTGGCTGAGCCACAGCACCCAAGTACGTGACCAAACATTATTCTAGATGTTTCTGTAGATGAGAGTGAACTTTGAGTAAAGGAAATCGCCCTCAGTCATGTAGCTGGGTCCCATCCAGTCACCAGGACATCGGGACCCATCTCCTGTCCCAGTCTGGACCTTGCTTGCCCAGGGAAGGAAGAGAATTACTTGCATTAAGAGACGTTAATCCCACCGGTGTTAGGAGAGAGCCTCACTCGAGGACAGCGCTACCCCCCACCACAATGCCTGCACACAAACACAATTCTTGCCACGTGATCCCGGCTTCTGACAACAGTCCAGAGTGGTAGGATCCAATTCAGAGAGGGGATGTGCATGATGCCTTCAGCCACCCGGGTCCTCCAGGGCATGAGTCTGGACAGCTGGGCCCTGCTCAGGACCCTCACCCCTCCTGCCAGGGGTAGCTGGGCTGTGGGCCGCCCGGCCTCCCACTGCATCGAACCTCCACTCTCCGTGGTGGCCAGGACGCAAACGGACTCGAGTTTTCACTTGACTGAAGTCAGTCACTGCTCGGCCTTGGCTTTTGTGTTTTGCAATTATTTCAGCTTTGAGGAATCTAGTGTGTTGGAAATCTGATGCACTAAACTGATTTAGAAAACAAATCTTGTCACCAACTCTCGGCTCCGTTCCTGACTTCACTAATGCTCAGAGTCTCACATCAAATAAGCATCGATCCGCTAACCCCGTTACAATGCGCAAGAGGAACACATAGTTATGGGAAATAAAAGTAGGAAAATATTTCTCTAATGATGAGAGGATGTCTCAAAATGAAAACACGGTTCTTCTGTCGACATGAAGTGCAACACCCTCCCGGCCCAGCAGCGATCATGCAGGACGCCTGATGTCCTCTGTCGTTTTGGTTTCCCCAGCCTGGGCAGTGAATTCACAACTTCCCCAAATTTTAATATGAATTTTAAGAACACGAACAAGAAGAGGGTCAGGAGTAGGGAAGTTTCATATCACAGTTGGTTATTTGTTTTTCTTTTAAGTTCTTAAGTCTTAAAACATCCTATCAGTTAAACCACAGAAAAATTTTTATCTCTCATTCGCATGAAATAACAGGCCAGAGCCTTAAAATTAAAATAACAAAAACACTCAAGTAACTCTTGATGTTGTTAAATGTAAAATAAATATTTGACTGTTACTTTTTTGGCCAACATTTTTTACATATTTGTGGAAACATCGAGGGAAAACTATACCCTGTGCAGTAGAAAAATAAGATCGAGCTAGAAGGGTTTTAATTGACAGTGTCTTAACCAAATTACTCCTTAGATGCAGTTTTCCACATGGATAAGCCACAGCATTTTTAGGAGAAAAATGGCCCTGGAACTTGGTAGTATTCTTTGGCACTTCCTGCAACTGCCCGCAAATAAAAAGATGGGGAATTCCTTGGTTAAGACGGACCTCAAAGCACACAAGTTCATCTGTGGTAAACAAGCAAACTTTTGTCTCTTTCAGGGCAAAGATTCTTTGGTCCCCTCATGGCCTCCTGGTGCAGCCAGCATCCCACCAGACACACAAAGCAGCTCTCCCGTCTGCCTCCTCCAAGGCCTGGACCTTCTGAAGACGATTTTAGGGAGAGGGCAGCACTGGTAACATGTCCCAAAGTAATGTGCAACCTCAGAAGCAGAAGTCCCTGTGTCACTGCCAGGACCAGCCCGCCAAAGCAGCAGGTTCCATTTGGACCTTTTCCCCAGGACAAATTCTAAGCTTGGGGACGTGGGAATCCAGATGGGGATACTCTCTCTGGTTTTTACACCTCCATCAATGGGGAACTTCTACAACACACGTGGTTTTCAGAGTATGTCACTGTCATGCATTCAGAGATCTGTGGATTCCAATAAGCCAGCATAGAGCCTTGCATTGTAGATGCTCAATAAAGTAGCAGAAGGAATGAGCATCTGGTGAGATTTGCCTACTGAGATGCACATGTTTGGACAAACCAGGGTAATAGCAAATCATTGATGGATTTGTTCACCATGTCTGGTTATTTAGAAAGATGGGAATTAAGCTCTTTTTAAGTTAATAATTGCTTCTTCTCCAAAGAAGATTTAAGTTGACTATTATCATTAATTTAGCAAGAATAAGAAGATCCACCAAGGCCATCATTAGGAACAAGAAAAATGTCAATTTCCTTAAGTTTATTTTTGATGATGAAAACACTGAATTCTGCTAGTTGAGTAGATTCCATACAGATTCAGCAATAAATGAACGGGCTGGGTTTTTGAAAGGTTTGCTCATGTTCTAATAATAAACAAGTTGGGGAGAAATATTAACTTTTGGATACCAACTAGGTAACAGTTTTGGCCAACTGTTAATATGATGCTTTTGGTGGTTACTATTCTTTTGGATGGAAAAGAAAGACAATGTATGTCTTAAAAGTACTCTGGTGACTTTGAAGAAGTAATACACCTACCCAAGGGCCGGGATTAGAACCAAGAACCAATAAATTGTGCTGGAGTGAGTAGGTAGAGGCTGGGCAGGAGGGAAACGCCAGTGTATCAGAGGAGTTCTTGGGGACTTCACAGTTGCTTTAGGTCACTGAAACTTTGCCGAGTCTGACACTGGAATGATAGCCAACCAGGGGTTAGTCATTGGTGGTGATGAAATGAATGCTGTCTTAATCTTGCAGACCTGGTCAGATTATGAAAGAGGAACTTCTAGATTCTCTCAGGAGCTAATTAGAAAGCCTCGTGGGGATAAGACATTACAGGCTCGCTTGTCAGTTTGACAGTTGACTTCCCAAAGTGCATGCGCCATTAGACAGACTCATAGCAATGGCAGCATTTATATCAAGACACATGGATGCGGATTGGACATGGCTGCAGATATGAATGTAGATGCGGTAGATGGAGATAGGATGGGGAAGTGGATGGGAATGTGGGTGTAGAGATGGATGTGGAAATTGGTGGGGATGTGGATGGAGACGTGGTTGGAGAAAAGGTTGAGAGCGGCAGTGAGGTTGAGGCTGTAAGTATGGTCATGGGTGTCAGGAGGGATGGGGCTGGGAATGTAGATGAGGATATGCTCGTGGATGTCGATAGGGGATACAGCTGAGAACAGGAGAGTGCCGTTTGGGGTCAGTGCCTCACCTGCCGGTGCAGGAGCTACAAAATCTTAGCTCCTCTCCGGACCGGAACCCTAGCTGACTAATCAATCCTCTCTGTCTGACCTTGAGGATTTGCCGTTTCTTGAGGTGATTGATCTGTGGTTGGAAATTGAGTTTTATTCAGAAATTGTGTGAATTGCAGTAGTCTGATGTCCTTTTTTTCTCACCGGTCAGGCTAGTTTCCCTGAGCCCCAAGATACCACTGACTAATAGTTATTGTGCCGTCATGTAGCATCTGTATTTTCAGGAAGCTTACATCCTAAAATAGGGGACAAGACAGATAAATGAAATGAAGAAATTGTGTAGTTGGAAAATTAGAAATGTTGACTCTATCTTTAGCTAGCTAATATGAGTGTTCTCTGCACCTGAGGCAAGAGTTATGATAAAAACAAATCTTCAAAACAATATTACGCAGTTGTTATTTCTGTCATTCAAATGCCTGCTAGAGCTGAGGTTTTTTTTTTTTTAATTTTTAAATATTCAGGCTTATAGTTGACTTGTTTCAGACAATAATCTCTACTGACTTCAGTAAAAGATCCCTAACTAGTTAAGGCACAGCTGGCCAATCGTCTCCTCTCATGCTGTTGGAATCAGCCAACAAGTCAATTATCTATTCAGCAGATGTTTTGACTCTGTGGGCCAACAAGAACTTTATAGCCTGTATGCTACACAAGCCACACACCCACACACACTCACTCACACTCCTGATTGCACTGTTACTGGAAATTACCTCAAGATTGTGTAAGATTTATAGACAAATATCCCAACCTCACTTTGCCAGAGTCAGGATGGCATTCTCCTGAGATCTTTCGGGCTTCTCTTGTGGCTCTCTTGGGAGCCCCATGGTAATTACACACCACAATTACCATGTGTATCTTCACTGTGGTATGGCTGGAATCAAAATTCCTCTTCTATGCCTGTCAGAGCAAAGAGCCGAGAATCTCTCTGAAGATCAGCACTTAGCTGGTAACCTCAAAGTTCTGAATTTCTTCCACATGACAGTACGGGACTCTCTTCCTTTTTATTGAAAGGCCACAAGACAGATTTGGTTAGGCAAATAGAGCTCTTCAAAAGAAGTGTCTATGTTTTGTCATTGTGCCAGCATCTTATGTTAAATATTCTTCTCATAGAATCTCCCATTATTAATATTATCCTTGTGGAGAATATTCAAGGGTCACATAAGAGAGGTTGGTTTTCAAAGGCATTCCATATTCTCCAGGAATAATAGCTCCGGTCTCTTAGGAGGCTCCGCCTGCTTGGGGCCTGGTTGGCAGATCTCAAGAGGAGAATTGGGGTCTGTCAATTTGAGGGAAGCGTCATTGCAGAAGGTAGCTGGGCAGTGAGAAGTTGAGCTAAAGCCTCTTCTGCTGAGTTTGTGTGAGAGAAAACACTGCTGGAGCAGAATTATGATGGAGAAAGGATCTGGCTATTTCGGCCTGGCAGAGGCTTTAGCCAACATGCTGAGTCCAAACATGGCTGTGATTACCTGAGTCTCTTTGCCCAACCCTGATACATCAGTCAGAGTTCTTCAGAGAACCAGAACCAATAGGAAGTGTGTGTGTGTGTGTGTGTGTGTAAAGAGAGAAAAATTTATTTTGAGGAATTGGCTCATGAAATTGTGAGAGCTGGCGAGTCTAATATCCAAAGCTGACAGTCTGGATATTCCCTGAGCTCCAAGATACCATTTCTTCTATCGTAGTCTTGAGGTAAATCGCGTCTTCTCTTGAAAAACTCAGGCTTTTTGCTCTCAAGGTTTCTGATGGATTGGATGAGACCCAGCCACATTTTCAAGGGTAATTTCCTTTATTTAAATCAATTGATTATCAACAACATGCCTTTACAGCAAGACTAGACTACTGTTTGAGCAAATGATTAGGCACATATCTCGGCCAAGTTGACACATAAAATTTAACCACCACACTGGACAAAGCTCAAGGTTTCCAGTGCTTTCTCTGTCACCTCTCTTCACGCCTTCGTGGTGTGAGCCCCAATCTCCCTCCGAATCCTGTCAGTGTGCTGCCTCTGTCTCTTCTTTGTGTGTCCGTGGGGTTCTCCCAGAAGTCACGGGTCACCCGCTCTCCATCTCACCACATCTTCCTGGGCTGGGGCAAGGTGACAGGGGTGGCCCACCATGCTGCCTGCCCCCGCTTCTCTTCCACATTGTGCATCCCACAGCCACGGCCCCCACACTCCTCTTCCCCATGCACCCTTCCACCCATCAAGTGGGACCAGGGGCCGCTGGCACAGGGTTGGCTCTCAACAGCAAGACTGGCTCAGAAATCAGCACAGCTGGAGGAGGCAAGAGCAGAGCAGAGGCCCAGGAAATAGGGGAACAGCCCAGAACACCAGGAGGGCTGGGGTGGGTGGAAAAGGCAGAGGGGAGGAGGGGGTTTCTGGCAGAATGAGGAAGATTACGGGTTTTTCTGAGGGACTCCAAGCATTTAAGGTGCTTCTCAAGAAGCTCCGCACCTGCCTGGCCCACCCCCTCCCAGCGCTTTCTTCATCCATTGTCTATACCCAAGAGGATTCCTTAACAGAAGAAGTGAAGGTTTGCATAAGCCTCTCTAAAGCAGTGGAGAAATTGTAGGAAGAAGCGGAGAACATGAATTGACACGGGGGTCCCAAACTGCCTTCCTCTTCAGCTACTGAAACGATGACATTTAGCCTGTGGGGGCCACAGAAAAGCCGTGTTCACGCACTGGGCACTGGACAAGGCCAGGTGGAAACCCTGACGGACCTGTTTGCTTGCCAACACTGAGGACCTGGCCCCACAGCCAGTCAGAGGCAGCTTTTTGAGCCTAGGCCAGTAGTTAAGGTCTCTGAGCTCTGCCACTTTTCATGCACCAGCTTAGGAAGGAGCTGAGTGCATGCACGCAGGGCGTCAGCGGTTCATAGAGAGATGGAATGTGTCACCACCCCCATCATTTCAGACACGGAAGGAGGCCCTTACCCAGGGCACAGAGGTGGAATCCGGACTGGAGACTCTCCATTGTATTTCTGAACCTAAAATCAAGAAGCAAGCCGAGCAGTAGATCGCTGTGCAAGAGGATGCTCTAGTTTCTTAAATATTTTTAATTAACCCGAATTTCAAACAATTCTCTTATATACAACTGCGCCTATAAAACTGTGCATATTCCCACACATATTTGAAGAGGCACCAGGAGGAAAGCTCCTGCCATGGGCCACTGAGCTGATGAGAATTGCAACCCCAGTACACCCACCTGGAGGAAGAACTGGGTTGTATGCTACCCATCGAGAACAAATGCTCCTTCCATCCGGTGAGGGAATTTTTCCCATTCACAAAGGATTTTCCATCACTGAAGTGCCATTGTGTTCTTACAGGATCTTTGTCTACTTTGCAGAAATGTTGGTTTATTATTTAGCCTGTTTGTATAATACATGGGGTGGCCTTCCCTTCCTAGTCTCAGTGTAGTATGGAGGTCTCACTTAAATTGGAAAGGGAGAGGAAGTAAGGCCATGCCAAGTTTAAGAAGATATAAAAGGAGGGGTAATAAATTATTACCATGTGTTAGCAGCCAAACCCAAAGCAGCAAAGTTTATGATAATGATCCAAGCAACTGGGAAAGCTGCACAGACTCATCTCGTTGACTTGCATCTTACGAATCGGGTGGCAGTTCAGGGAAATCGTGAAAAGCCAATTAGAGAGGGATTTTTTTTCAAATTATTGTCAGGCAGTGGAAGAGCCTTTAAAAGGTGATGGGGACTCTGCTGCCCCGGGGCTGAGACCGGCTGGCACGCCTTCCGGGGAGGCCCGGGCAGGAGGGAGAGCGGCCCCCATTAGGTCGGGGGTGGGCAGAGCGGGGCTAACCCCCACCTACTCTGTGGGGTTTTTGGAAACAAACATCAGGCCTGCGTTCTCTGCCAGGATATATTTTGGAACAATGGCGGTTGGAACCATTTCCGAATGTTTTGGGAAGCAGAATTGTGCCGTTTCTCCAACGTGGGGACAACATCCATCCATGAGCTGCTGGAAGGAATGGGTGCAAAGAGAGGAGGCGTGGAAGGCAAAGAGGCAGGAGACAGCTCTGCTGACATCAGGAGGAGGAGAGGGGAGAGTGATCAAGAAAGGGAGGCCGGCCTGGTTGGCACCATCCCATCACATTGGAATTGAGAAATAGCGGGAAATCCAAAACGCCGTATCATCCAAAAATCCTTTCTATTTGGCCGTGGAAAGCAGCCTGGGACTCCCAGCAGCAGGCTCCATTCCGAATGGTAGTTTTGGTTGTTCACATTTAAATGAACGCTGCTCGAGAAGATGCCAACGATCAGCTCCAGGAGAAGACCCCAGCCCACCAGTGAGCCAGGCGCTTCCCCCGAGTCAGAGCTAGGGGTGGAAAGGGCAGAGCCCGGGGCAGGGACCAAGAGCATCACCAGCCGGGAGGTTCACGCCGCAGCCGGGGGCCCAGCCTCTGGTGTGGATCCCCGGCTCGTCCCTGGGAACGCTGAGGACGCCGGGCCACAGAGCAGGGACAGACTCACTCAGGTGCCAGCACCCAAATCCACAGCTGTCGCCTGGCCAGCCTGGTGCCGGCTGACAGTAACCATCCCTGCTGGGCCGGACTGTTTGGCAATAAAAGCAGGTCTCCCCAAGTAGCTGTCTTGCTTAAGGAGGACACGAGACTCATTCCTGCTTATGGAAAAATGAACGCGGGGACACTG
Organism: Zalophus californianus; assembly: GCF_009762305.2. Lineage (NCBI taxonomy): Eukaryota > Metazoa > Chordata > Mammalia > Carnivora > Otariidae > Zalophus > Zalophus californianus. The sequence continues at coordinate 85,155,947 of NC_045609.1, forward strand.
GGTTCTTTTCTGTGCATCCAGGCCAACGCTGCAGGTGCAGAGCTTGGGGCCCTCCCACCTCAGGGAAGACACTCTGCTGTTGCCTCAGGACACCCGAGCAGCCTGCCTCTCTCCCCGGTGGCGGAGGGGGGGCCCTCCAGCAGCTCCGCTCCATCCTCCACAGAGGAACACTCACCTTCCCCGACTGATTCTCCGCGCCAGGCACAGTGTCAGCTCCCGTGTCCTCCGAGTGGTCCCGAGAGGCAGGTACCGGTGCTCAGAGGGGGTCCTCTGGAAGGAGCCGTTCCTTCCAGCAGCGCCGGCCAGACTGCGCCGTGCGGCCTGTTCATTCCCCAACACCCGTGAGGGAAGCGGGGCAGAAGCAGGATTGCAGGGTGCTAGGAAAAGCCGGGATCAGCTCAACAAGGGGCCCCAGAGCAAATATGGCCCCGCCAGAGCTGCCCCATGTCAGCAGGAACCAGCCAGACCCTTGTACCTGCCTCGCTCGCCCGCTCCCTTGCTCGCTCACCAGATGCTGCTAGCTGGGAAGGGGCGCGGCCTGCACTCTGCGAGAGCCCATGGTGGGCAACTGCATCCCCACATGACTAGGCAGCAGATCCTTCCTCGAAGGGAGCTCTGGGAGATGCAGACCCACAGACAGCACACCAGAATTACCCTCGTCCTGCAGGTGAGAAGACAGTAGCCAATGTTCCCCAGGGCCGCACAGCCACTTGGGGAGACACTTCAGCCCCAGGCTGGCAGGCTCAGAGCTGGGGGTCCCCTCCTCTATACTCTGCTACCCCATGGCTGTGATGCATTTAAATGAAATAGTGCCTTTATTGACAATAGCTAACTTACAGAAATAACCTAAGAGTCTGTCAACAGACGACTGGATAAAAAGATTATATACATATAACATATAATATGTGTGTGTGTGTGTGTGTGTGTGTGTGTTATTCAGCCATGAGAAAGGACATTCTGCCATTTGTGTGGACCTCAAAAGCATAAGTAAAATAAGCCAGGCAGAGAAACACAAATACTATATAATCTCCCTCATATGCGGAACCTAAAAATGTCTATCCATAGAAACAGAGACTAGAATGGTAGTTAACAGGGACTGGGGGTTGGAGGAAATGGGGAGATGTTGGCAAAAGAGTACAAACTTCCAGTTACAAAAAAATTAAAAATAAAACCATGGGATAATGTCTGTTAAATGTTTAACCCCACACCTTGTCAATATGCTCAATCAGCGCTACCTATATGTATATGATTATCATGATCTCAGTATCGTAAATGACTACCTGCATTCTGGACTGGGCTGCAGGAGGGGCCACAAACTGCTGCATGCAGAACACTGCACAGGAGGTAAGAAATGACTCTAACCCAGGACCGCTGGCAACTGAAGGTAAGAATTCATGTCTCCTCCCCCTCCTCTCCTCCCCTCCTCTCCAACGAAAAGGTTGGACTTGGTGACCCCACGGACACTTCCAACTCTAACGTCCAGGGTGCTCTGGCCTTGTCACTGTCCTCAAAGACACACTTTGCTTTGGCCCTGGGGCCCGGCAGGGCTGCATGATGAGCTGGAAGTGTTACCCCAAGGGGACTCAGATCCCCGGGTGAGGGTTGTGGAGCCCGGAACAAGGGCTCACAGGCCTCTGTGCACGCACCCTACTTGGATATAGAGTGAAGGGACCATCATGATGTAGAGGGCAGAGCTGGGGGGCAGGAGGGCAATTTATTGAGACACTTCAGGACTTGAAACTCATCCTAGCCATGCCTAGCAAGGTCTGCACCAGCAACCGAAATGTTACAACGTCCTGTGGCTGTCAGCGCCCCTGCCGAGACAGAAAGGACACAGAAGGTAGGAAAAGGGGCGCCTGGGTGGCTCAGATGGTTAAGCGTCTGCCTTCGGCTCAGGTCACGATCCCAGGGTCCTGAGATCGAGTCCCGCATCGGGCTCCCTGCTCCTTAGGAGCCTGCTTCTCCCTCTGCTTCTCTCTCTCTCTCTCTCTCTCTCTCCCCCTCTGTCTCTCATGAATAAATATATAAAATCTTAAAAAAAAAAAAGAAGGTAGGAAAAGCCTCTTCACCTACAGTGAGCCTAGATTTGCCTCACCCAGCATTGGAAGAAACTGCCGATGGGATCCCCGAGCTACTATGGGTGCACTTTGAGAAATAATGGAGAGTAAGAAATGTGCCTGAAACAGGGGGAAATGTCTCCTTTCCTAAAGAAGAAAGAACCAATCCCGAAAACTATGGGCTGGTAAAGGGAATATTGCTTCCAGGGTAAATTCCTAGCCAGCTGATGAAGCACAATCCGAGAGCACACAGTACAGGGGAAAGCTGTGATTTCCTGGAGCCATCATGGGATCTCCAAGTAAGTGCACCAACAACCCAACATCAGCACCTGTTCTCCTTGCTTTCTGTTCTGAACGAGAAGGCAGTGTCATAACCCTAAATGATCTTGATTTAGAGAAAACAAAAAACACTTGTCTCTGGAGGGTGCCCGGAGGTTTGGGTGGGCTCCAAATGTAAGCTCCGCTACAGTTCTCCAGGGTCCGAGCCGAGCCGAGCCTCATTCAGGACCAGGGCAAGGCGAAGGAGAATTAGCATGTGCTGAGCCTCTACAAGGCACCAGGTGAGGTGAGGCTCCAAGATTCTTACCCTCTGCCCCCCTTCCCGCAGGTGCCATTTTACTAGACGAGTATCATCTTTGTTTTACAGATTTGAACATCAAGACTCAGAAAGGCTAAGATCTTGACCTTGCAACCAAAGGTGGTAGAACTGAAGGTATAATGATGACCATACACCAGAGATGAGAATCCAAGTTGGGTTAGCAAACAAGCGAAACAGAGGATCAAAGTGAAACTTTGGCTCAAAGTGGGTATGGTTGTGTTCCCTGTGGCAGGCCAATGGGAGACCGGGAGGGTTTTACTCCGCTTACATGGTCAAGGACGGAGAAAACATGAGGCAATTATTATCTCCATTTTACAAGTAAGGAAACAAAGTCAGAGAAGGTAAGTAAGGAGTTTACCCAAATTCAAACAGATAGAATTCTGAGTGCAAAGCCACCATCTTCTGTGCCCTCATTAGCACAGTTGGAATTATTGTCCATGCTCCTCTTACCTCGGCGTTGTGTTAAGGATCCAAATGAGACCCTATTGCTGTGTATCTGTGTGAACAAGATGGAGAAATGTGAGCCGATGCACAACAGAGGAGAGCGGGTCCATAACTGGTTAAGCACTGCTGATCAATGAGTTAATATCCTCCTAGCAGAGAGCCTTGGTACAGTGCCGGCTGCACAGCTTTGCACTTGACCTGACCTAGAGCATTATTGCCCAGACGCTTGAGATATCAAATTTGTAGGCCACACAGCACGGGGAGGCCAGTTTTGCAGTCGTGCTCGATAACAGCACAGGGCTCAGAAGGAGCAAGCCAGGTTGAATGACATGAGACCAAATAAAATGCAACAGGGATGCACGGAAGGCTCTGTATTTAGGTTTTAAAAAATCAATTATACAAGCACAAGATGGGAGGGATGTGGGTTTACAAATGTTTGCATGAAAAAGCAGGAAGGATTAATGACCACAGTGCAACATGGTGGCAAAGAAGCAAACGGATTGTCTGGCTACATCCAGCTTCCAGATGGAGGGATGTCGATGCTGGAGCAGGATGTTCTCTAACGTGCATTTTCAGGGAAAAGTCACCCCCGGGGATAGGACTCCAAGGCAGGTAACCAAGCCGATTGAGAGCCTAGAACTCTAGACATTTGAAGAGCAGTTTGTGAAACAGGGGTGGTGAACGTAAAGCCAAGATGTAGGGAAGAAGTTCATGACCACGGTCTCTGTATGGAGGAGGAGACAGATTCCGCGCTGGCCAAACACACCATATGGGCCAGTGGGTTGAGCTTTCAGAGATGGTCGGACTTTTCTGACATGGAGCACTGTCCCACGAGGCTGAGAAGCCCTGGGCTTGGGGATGTGGCGTGGGAGCAGGTATATCATCTGCTCTGAGCAGTGCAGTGGGTGTTCCTGAGGAAGCCCCTGAACTGCAGCTTTAAACAAGATCCATGGAGCCCAGGGGTTCCACATGGGTTCCACGGCTCCTCTTTTTGGGGTGTGGCGGGGGGACCAGTAGCCCAAAGGTGGGGGGGTCCGGGTGTCAGGCCCCCCACCTAAAAAGGCAGCCCCCCCCATCCATTTTCCACACTGAGCTTTGTCTCAAGTATCATCTGAGCAAAGCTTCTCTGGCTAAAGCTGAAGTTTGGCAATCACCGGTCTGGATGCCAGAAAGCCCAGCCAGCTGCCAGACTTGAACTTCCTCCAGCTCACAGCCAGCACCGGGGCACACACAGGTGGTTTGGAGCACAGACCTTGCCACAGCGAAGGAGAAGCAGCAAGAGGAAGGTGAACCACAGCACTTTGGGAAGCCCGGTGTCAAGACCGTAGACGTACTGACCGTGGTGGCCACTTCCCAAGAGTTTGTGTGGTCAGGTGTAATTTGGGGAAATTACCTATGACTGGGAAGATTTGGAGGCCAGGGACACACGTTTGTCTTGTGAGTCTGTTGGCCTTGTTGATTTATCTGGGCCTCTCAGACTTCTTTGTTCAAGCTCACGGAAAGTGTGCGCTTTCCTCCAGAAATAGCCCCGTGGTGAGGTGGGGAGGAAGAGGGTCTCTCAGTGAGTTGACCCTGTGGTTTGTGTTTCGTTGTGGTGTTTGACCTCCAGCTGATACCCACAACGCAGGTGAAATCACACCAGGACCCCAACTCAGTGCTGCCCGGAGAGTGGGAACAATGGGGTCCCAGAAGGAGCTCTGGGCTTGGCTGAGACTCCTCCACGGCAGGGAGCCGACATGGCGTGACCAGCACAGGGCCACCTCTGGGCGCTCACACATTAGTCTGGCCACATCCTTCCTTAAGTGCATTTGGGCAGTGACCGATCTATCACTCAAGGGTTCGCTGGACTCTAGGAATCCCCAGTATGGCTGGAGTCACGGTCCTGCTGACGGAGCAACAGTCACCCCACGGGTAAATGCCAGTTTGGTGCTCATGGCGTGGAAGGGCTTGGGGGCTGTTTGAGCTGGAGTGGAGGGCCTCTAAGAGGAAGCAGTGCCCGCATTTAAGATGTACTCAAGGCGCTGAGAGGAGGCAGATGGTCTTCCTAAGAGCAGACTCCCGGTGAAGACTGGGGATCCTGAGGGCAGGGGTCTGGTGATAACAGAAGGTGCGCCCAGGTGCCCTGAGCAATAGGGGAGGCTTAGAGGGGCTTGGCCAGGGACAGTAGGGTTTTGGGAAGATGGACCTGAAAGTAACTTATAATGTGGAAAGGTTGCTATGGCAAAGAGGAGGATCCCAGAAGCTCAACTGAGTCCTCCTGGCTTATGGTGACTGCACCAGAGTCTGCCAGGTAATACACGACACCTGGTGGCTGAAGTCTGGCCACGGGAGAGACAATCTCCACGTGGGGACTGCTATGGGTTGAATTGTGTCCCCCCCCAAAAGCTGTTGAAACCCTAATCCCCAGTACCTGTGAATGTGACCTTAGTTGGAAATAGGGTCTTTGCAGATGTCATCAAGATAAGGTAAGGTCACTAGGGTGGGCCTTAATCAAGTAAGACCGCCCCTTATACACAGAGGGAATTTGGACACAGACACGTGAGCAGGAAGAATGCTGTGTGAAGCTGAAGACAGAGATCAGGGTAATGTTTATAAAAGCCAATGAACACAAAGATTGCCGGAAGCCACCAGAATTGAGAGGAGGGGCACAGAACAGCTTCTCCCTCACAGCCTCAGAAGGGCCCAACCCTGTAGACACCTTGCTCTCGGACATCTAACCCCCGCACTGTGAGTAAGTTCCTGTTGGTCAAGCCACCCGGTGTGCGGTACTTTGTTTGGGCAGCCCCAGCAAACCAATGCAACCACTCACTGTCTCCTCTCCAGTCAAGGGAGGGTGTCCACGCACCTGTCACAGGGACTGAACTTAGTACATGACACATCGATTCAGCATGGGCTCTTAGGACCCTGGCCAGAAGACCCACTTGAAAGAAGTCAGCCCCTACTGAATCTGGTGCTCATCCCGTCAGGGATTATCCATGCCTCTTTCCTAAGGCTAAAAAAAAAAGGTGGGGTTTGGGGCACGAAGGCTCTTTCTTGATTTACCAATGGGTAAACCAAGGTTCAGAGATGCCCCATGCTGTTGCCCCAGATAAGCTCACTTAGCCAGGTGGGGTCAGCTCCAGCCACAGGTCCGGGAAGGATGAATGACTGGATTGTGCACATTTCAGAACTCCCGCCCCAGCACTGTGTAGTTACGAATTCTGCGGCTTGCTTCGTAGCAGCCACATAAAAGTGCTTTTTAAAAACCGTTAAATTTTACCTGCTTTATTTAAATAGGTAACATTTTCACAAAGGTTTTTATCATGGTCATATAATTACGTCTCACATATCTCAAAGGCTCCCAGTCAGGGGGCAAGAGACTATGTCCCACCTCCGTTGTTTCCTGCCCACCCCGTGGGGTCTTCCCAGCTCTGTTCCAGTGCTTGGGCACATAATGGCTCTGAAAGCTGAAGCTAACACAAGGAAAATTCAGGAACATGACCAGCCCAGGTATAGCTGCTGCTGTGTGATTGATGCCTCCCACTCTGCCGGCCAGGTGAGCAAAGTCATGTTCTTGGTTGCATTTATTCAAAAAGAGTGGGGGTCAGTTTGGAAGCTATGCGTCCATCCCAGCAAGGCTGGGATGCTTTTTCCAGAGCTAGAACATAAATCACACTGCACTGGCTTGAAACCATGGACCTCCCAATAACCAGCACTTGTCATTAGAGTATCTGAAATGGAGGTCCAGCCCCACACAGCAGCCGCACCCTGCACAGCTCATCTCAGAACGGTGGGGACCCCTTTAAATGAAAGCACAACATCGGCACCATGAAACAAGGTTACTTGCTCTCGGCACCCATTTCTCAGACTTTACCATGACAAAGCACACACGAATAAAACCAAAATATCTGCTTTTTGAATGAATGAGAGAATGCACGCGAACGGATGGAATAACCTACTTGAAGAGCTCACAGTCACTAAACAATCAGACATGGCTTTCCCCCAAAAACACACCTTGCACTGGACACCCAGAAAAATGCTCACCCACAAAATTGAGTCCCAAATCCTTCCCCACATTTCTTGAACCATACATCCACACAACAGTCTTTTTTAAAGCACCTACTGTGTGAGAGACACAGTGTTACGCACTGGGGTAGGGGATGACATGCCATTAGCCCTGCTCCGGAAGAAACCAAGATAAGCATATAATGCCAAGCCAAGGACAAGTGCCTGTGGATACAAACTGCGGCGCACGCGCACACGCAGAGGTTGGAAGAGTAACAAGGTGGCTTTAGGAAACATTTCTAGGAACAAGTAACATTTGCATTGGACCTTGGAACAGGAGTAGAGCTACCAGTGTGAGGGAAGAGGAGCATTTGAGGACGAGAGGCCAGTACTTGTGAAGCTGTGGAGGCAGGTGTGAGGAACCCGGGCAAGGGCCGCTAAACGCCCAGGGACCTGGCAGGGCTGGGGTAGACAGGGGCCACTGGAGGCAGGAAGGGAAGAGAGATTATGTGTGGGTTATGGATGTCCCTGCCTGCTGTATTCAGGACATTGAACAGAATCCCATTGACCCTGGGGAGTCACTGAAGGTTTTGCAATAAGAGAATGGCACCTCTAAAGACCAAAGGCGCACACCTTTGAGACAGTCAACTACAGAAATGAAGGCAGTCTCGCTCACAGAGCTTGCCGTCAGTTCTGGAACCATGTGTGACAGGCATCAATTTAAAACTCCAAAGTACCTTAGCATCACCGAGCCCAGATCCCGGCCACACGGCCATGGCACCCCTTCGTTCAGAGACCCCCTCCAGGTTGGCATTTGTAACCCTAACTCTTCCACTTGTCCAGTGGTCCTTGTCCTGTACCCAGGCCTTTCACATGGGGGACGGGTTTTAAATAAAATAAAAATTTCTCTTGCTTCATACAGATTGGACTTGATTAAATATTCCACTGATAAAGGGTAAGCAAATGTCAGCTTCAATATCATAAAAAGAGAAATGAGAGTTCATACAAGCACCAAAGCAAACAATCCATTTTCCTACTTTATTAGAAACATTTATTGCCATAATGACTACATTATATTAAGCAAGCAGGTGGAAAGGTGTTTTGTGCATGATACCTTCAGATATCTTTATTTTCTAGCTCTTATCTGTCTCCGACATGGACAGATGTTTTATTCCCTCTAATAGAGCTAGGGGATGAAAAGCCGTGATTTCAGCTACTACGTCAGCACTTGAAGGTCATGGCCTATCCCTGAGCTTCCCCGACAGTGGGAATCCATGACTGCCTTTTTCTATTCAGCCCATGTGAAGCATTCTGGATGCAAACGGCAGAACTCACTATCCAGTGTTCTGCCAAAATCCACAGCTCACATTCCCAGTGTGCCTTTCAATTTTTCCAAACCCTCTATAATTTGATAGCCACATCATTCCAACCCAGAGTCTACAGCCAAAAGATAAAGAAAGAGCTACTGTATACCTCTAATATCTACACCACTTCAAAAAATATTGGCAGATTATCTTGAAAAGGAGAGTCTAAAGGCTCTTCTGTTATCTGTTACTAGTTATCTATTTCCGTGTAACAGGATTACCACAAACTTAGTGGCTTAACATAATGTCCATTTACTCTCTCATAGTTTCCGTGAGCAGAGCTTAGCTGGCTGGGTGCTCTAGGGGGCTGCAGTCAAGGTATTGGCCAGGTCTGGGGTCTCATTTGGAGGCTCAGCTGGGAAACGGTCTACTTTTGACATCCCATGGTTGCAGGAAGCATTCATTTTCTCATGGCTAAAGAACCAAGGACCCTGGTTCCTTACTGGCTGTTGACCAGAAACTGCTCTCAGCTCCTTGCCATGTGGCCCTCTCCAGATGGTCCTCACAATATGGCAACTTGCTTCTTCAAAGCCGGCAAGGAAGAGTCTCTCAACAAGGCAGATGTTACAGTCATGTGTCATGAATCCACACGCACGTGATCACATTTACTATATTCTTCTGGGCAGAAGCCCGTACAGGTCCCACCTACACTCCGGGGGAGGGGATCCACTGAGGGGGTGGAGACCAGGAGGCAGGGGCCACCTTAGAGTCTGTTGCCCACACCTTCCTCGAATCTGTTCATGCTCAGAATAGCCGGAGTGGGTGGGACCAACTTTAACCACAATTTCTTAGGACAGAATTGAATTCCTTCCAAATTTAACAAAATGGAAAAAAAAGAATCCGTGTAGTTTAATAAGCTATTTTTTCCTTTAATGTCATAAATTCAGATCCTCATTCCAGCATAACTTTCCTGTGCATATCAAAATCCCCAGTCTGCATAATTCAGAAATTTTTAATTTCGGCTTTTCTTTGGCAAACAAAAGTGAATGTATCAGACATTCTGATTAGGAGACAAAGTAGAATACTTGGACTCAGCCAAACAATAAATATGTATTGAGCAGTTGCCAAAACCTCTGCAAACACACCCTGGAAATTAGGAGAGAGGGATCAAATAAGGCATTTGCCTCAAGAGTCCGAAAAATTCACTGGAGCAGGAAAGGTTTTCCAAATTTCCAAGTATACGAAAAGGATTGACCATTCTACTTCTCTCTCAGTTTATAAGTAAATAATCAGAGACGGTAATCCTCACACACACACGCACAGTAAATAAAATGATGTTAGATTAGAGTAGAAGTGAGCTCACGAAGGGGCCACAGTCTCCTGTTTTAGGCAGAGAGGTGTACAGTTACACAGAAGAGCCTTCTACTCAAAACAGCTACATCCTCCATCAAACATAACTGCAAATGGATCGCAAGGCTCACAGAAAGTAAAGAAAGTAGGAAATGCCCCCAAATGTGAGCTGAAATCAAAGCAGTGAGAGTCAGAGGTGGGAAACAGATAGGAAATGTGCACACGGGGTTCAGTGCAGGGGCTCAGCATGCTAACTTCAGCACTGCGCCTTCGGGAGCAAACTTTGGACCACAGGCCAGAAGAAGGGCAGAAACTAGCATGCTCAGATGCAGGCTGAGACTCCAGAATCAGACTAAAACTGTCCATGTCAATGGTGACTCCTGGCTCCCAGTACAAGCAAAACCAAATGAACATCTTCTAAGGAGAAAACTATCCTCAAATAGGCCGCCAGGGTTTTCAGTGAACAACATCTAGCGGATATGAGTTTACTGTCAAAGCTGTTCCATACACACAAGGAAACGAGACATCATGTGAGAGGGGGCACCTAAGAGGAGCACAAGACCTGAACAAAGAGAAGTTCTTCAAGCAAATGGGAGACACAAGCAAATCGCCCACAAAGGGGCAGCTATCGGGCTGACAGCAGACTTCTCAGAAGCCACACCAAAAGCCACCAGGCCATGGATTAGTATCTCTAAAGTGCTAAGTGAGCCAGAAGTAGGTACTCACAAAAACTCCCTTTTGAAAGTGAGACTAGAATAAACAGATTTTCAGTTTAAAAAAACAGAGTAGGAAAGAAAAATATTCTAGAAGGAACTGCGAGATGCAACAAAGAATGAAAAGCAAACAGATTGGGTGAGCCGGGTGATGGGTATTAAGGAGGGCACGTTCTGCGTGGAGCACTGGGTGTTATGCGCAAACAATGAACCATGGATCACGACATCAAAAACTGATGATGTAAGGTATGGTGATTAACATAACATAATAAAAAAATTTAAAAAAAAAGAAAAGCAAACAGAAAGAAAATCTACACAACTATTATGTGAAGTAATAATCATTGCGATGTCTAATATGTGGGGATAAATAAGGACAGAATTAAAACACTTTAAATTGATGATACATAAGTCAAAAGGGGTCATTAAAGTTTGTTCTCAGATACTTGCATTGTTCCGGAAGAGAGTTGAAATATTATCTTTATATTTTCTTAAGCTTAATATGCAAAATAAATTTTTAAGTGTAGCAATTAATAAGAAAAAATTAAAGTGTAAAACTTCAGTGCCAGTGGAAATGGGGAAATAGGGTAAGAAAACAAAATTAAAAGTACAACAAAAAGAAACTAAATCAGTTTTTGAGTGGCAAAAAAGAAAAAAGTAGGAATTAAAATGAGATAAATAGAAAGTAAATGTACAGTGGTGCAAATGACTCAAGCATATCAGTGATAATAATAAATGTTCTTTGGCTAAATTCCCAATTAAAATGCAGAGATTTAAAACAATCTAGGTATTGATACTCTGACAAGAGGTATTTGCAAAGCATAAGAATATGGACAAGAACATGGACAGGTTCTGAAGCAAGTGATGAAAAGTATAAGTAGGAAATACACTTAACTATAAATAATATTAGGGTGAGAAAAGAGAGATATGCTGTCTACTGACAAATGTTTAATTTACCAGGAAGATAAAATATTCTAAGATTCTATGAACAATAAAAAGGAACCCCACAAAATTCAACGAAACTTATTGACAGGTCTATCGGTAGAAATGTTCAAAACCATCCTCATGGGGAGAGATTCTAACACACTTCTAGGTTAAATAGCCAAAGCATTCGTAATGATGAAGACTGAACATCCCAATTAATACATTTGATTATTGTCATAAATAAAACACTGCACCTGGAAATTAGATCTTCTCAAACACAAGTAAAACTTTTACAAAACTAGCCCATGTCCTGAGCCATAAATCAAATTCCAACAAACCTTAAAAATTGGCTTCATACAAGTCATACCCATGCTTATCACAAGCATTGAAATATAAGCCAATAACCAAAAAAGACTAAAAACCTTATGTTTAAAAAAGTTAAAAATACTTATAAATGACTCATCGATCTAAGAAAAAAATCATAATAGGAATGCTTAAATTGGGTTGCCTGGGTGGCTCTTTCGTTAAGCGTCTGCCTTCGGCTCAGGTCATGATCCCAGGGTCCTGGGATCGAGCCCCGCATCGGGCTCCCTGCTCCGCGGGAGGCCTGCTTCTCCCTCTCCCACTCCCCCTGCTTGTGTTCCCTCTCTCGCTGTGTCTCTCTCTCTGTCAAATAAAGAAATAAAATCTTAAAAAAATAGAAATGCTTAAATTATGATGAAATGATCATGTAAATGTTACATGTGAAAGCATGTGTGATGCACAAAAAGAATTAAATTAAGTATGGGAAAATACACGACCTACATTCTCACGTGAGAAAAGAGGAAAAGATGGCCATGTGTAGAGGAATGTGGAGAAGAAAAGAGAGAAAAAGATAAAAGACAGAAGATGGTCAAAGCCAGTTCTTTGCAAAGTAAACAAAATAAGGTAAATCTCTGGCACTATTTTTCAAGAAAAAAACGTGCAAATAATATTAGAAATAAAATGGAACCAAACTGCAGATCCAAAAAATGTTTAGAAGGTATTTTTTAAATGCCCTTGGAGTGCCTGTGTGGCATAGTTGGTTAAGCATCTGACTCTTTTTTTTTTTTTTAAGATTTTATTTATTTATTAGAGAGAGAGACAGAGAAGGAGCACAGAAGGAGAGAGAGAGGGAGAAGGAGACTCCCCGCGGAGCAGGGAGCCCAATGCGGGGCTCAATCCCAGGGCCCCAGGGTCATGACCTGAGCTGAAGGCAGAAGCTTAACCGACTGAGCCACCCAGTTGCTCCAAGAATCTGACCCTTGGTTTTCGCTCAGGTCATGATCTCAGGGTCCTGGGATCTCAGCAAGGAGTTTGCTTCCCCTCTCCCTCCACCCCTCACCCACCCTCAAAAAAAAAAAAAAAAGATTTAAAATGCCCTGAATAACTTTATGTCACTAAACCTAAAAGTTTAAGTAAAGTGAAAATATTTCTAGAAAAAAATTCCTAACCAAAGCTGATTCAAGAATAGACAATGTTCTTTGACTTCTAAAGATTAAATGTCTGCTTTAAAATTTTCCAGAGGAAAAAAAAAACACTAGACCCAAGTGGTTTTCTAGTCAATTTTACCAAACTGCCAAAGAAGAGATCATTCTGACCTTATAGAAACTATTCCATGGAATACAGTCAGTTAATGCTCTTTGACTCATTCCACAAGACCAGTAAGAGCCTCATCATCAAAAGTTGCCTGGACCAGGACAACACACACACACAAAAAATAATTAAACCAATCTCAGTCATGAACATAACAAACTCAAAGAAAACATTAGCCCATCAAATCCATTAAAAGAGATATTTTATCACGCCTAAGTTAGGTGAGTCCAAAACAATAGGTATAATAAACTTTTTAAAACCTATTAATAACATTCATCACATAAGTAAATTATAAGACAAAAATCATATGATTATACCAATTGAGGCATACAAATCTGACAAAAATTCAACAGACTCACTATTTACAAACATGTGGTTGAAGATCATGCAAAGCCAAAGCAAATACCATTCTTTCATAATTTTTATCATGAATATTTCAAAACACAAAAAGAGAAATATGTATGATAAACTCCCATATGCCTATTCGCAAATAGGTTGCAGGCGTAAACATAAAAGATCTAACAATGAAGCATCTAGAAAATAACACAAGAGAATTTCTCATTGAATTTGGTTTAGAGAGAGACTTTTTAAATGGGATATAGAAAGAAAGCTCTCCACCTAAACAAAAAGATTGATAAATTGGAATTAATTACAATGACAGATTTTTATGCATCAAAACAGCCTTAAGAGAATAGAAAAGCAAGCCAGGGAGGCCTGCAACACTTTGAACTGACAAAGGTTTTATATCTAGAGTATATAAATAATTCCTATGAATCAGTAAGAAAAAGAGAAAAGTGAGCAAAAAACTTAAAGGGGCATTGTATAAAAGAATATATCGGGGCGCCTGGGTGGCTCAGTCATTAAGCGTCTGCCTTTGGCTCAGGTCATGATCCCAGCGTCCTGGGATCAAGCCCTGCATCGGGCTCCCTGCTCTGCGGGAAGCCTGCTTCTCCCTCACCCTCTGCTTGCCTCTCTGCCTAATCTCCCTCTCTCTCTCTCTCTTTGTCAAATAAATAAATAAATAAAATCTTTAAAAAAAAAAAAAAGAATATATCGAAGTAGCTAATAAGTATAGGAAAAGGTTCTCATTCTCATCAGAGATAATGGAAATGCAAATAAAAACCCCATAAATGGGCTACACACCACCAGAATGCCTAAAACTTAAAAGACCAACAGCACCAAACATTGGCAAGAATATGGAGCAACCGGAACTCTGACACATCGGGGACAGGAGAGTAAACTGATTCAGTCACTCCAAAAAATTACCTGGCATTGCCTACCAATTAAATATATGCACACACTATGGCCAAACCATTTCATTCTGGTATATTCCCAAGAGAAATGCTTGTGCATGTGCACCAAAAAACACATGCACAAATGTTCGTAGCAGCATCATTTGTGAAAACCAAAGAGTATGCATAAATAAGCCGAGGCATAATCATACTGTGGACTTTACAACTTTGAAAAATAAATTATAGTTGGGTTCATACAAATAACACTCTATGACTTTGAAAAATGAGCAAATAATAACTAGGCAAAAGACATGAAGAGACATTTTGCAGAAATACGAATGACACAAAAATATATGAAAAGTGGCTTTGTCTCATTAGCACTCCACATAGTTAAGACTACAAGGAGATACACTTTACCACTACATTGGCAAAGCTTTGGAAGCCTCGTAACACTAGTCTGGGGAAAGATGTGGGTGAATGAAAGATGTTAAATATTGCTAGTAGAAGTGTAAATTGGCACAACCACTTTGCAAAAATTTGTCAGTATCTGGACAATTTAAACATTTTTATGTCCTACCGTCCAGGAGTTGTAGTGTTAGGTACACATCCCAGTGAAATCTTTGCACATTTTTACGAGAATGCTCACAACAGTTTGGTGGGTTTTTTTTTTTTTTTATCATAAAAAAAGGAAGGAAAAAAACTGAAACAACCCAAAAGCTCATTGACAGGATATGAATAGATAAATGTGGATAGAAGCACTCAAAGGAATATTATACACAACACTGAAAATGAATGATCTATTCTACAGCTACATCAAACAACATGGATAAAAATCATAATTTGAGTGGAAAAATGCTGGTCACTGAAGATCACAGGCGCCTCAGAGGTGGGAGTGTGCATAATCTCCCTAGCAACGCAGCGCTCCTCGGCTAAGAGCAGGTCTCTGGAGAAGGGGCAGCTGTGAGCTGTTAGCAGCCAGCCCCACAGCAGCTGGGGAGTGAGCTCACAGCCCCAGAAAGGGGCCCTGGGTGAGTACTAAGGCATCCACCACACCACCCATACATAATTGTGGGGGTGTTAGAGTGTCAAACAGAGTTCTCTCCCACTTACTTTTCCCTTGTGTTCTGTAACAAAACATGTACTACTCAATGTATGCCTGTGTCAAGACCCATACCTTAAGTAACTTTGAACCAGCCAAGTTGGGTTTTTCTTTACTTTTTTAAATTATTTTTAATCGTGGCAATACACACATCACATAAAATTTACCATTTTAAAAAATTTTTAAGTGTTCAGTTCAGTGGTGATGTGGACATTCACACTGTCGGCAATCACCACCATCCATCTCCAGAACTCTCTTTTTCTTGCAAAACGGAAACTGTCCCCATTAAACAACAACTCCCCATCACCCTCCTCCATCTAGCCTCTGAAAACCACCATTCTGCTTTCTGTCTCTGAATTTGACTTCTGTGGAGACCTCATATAAATGGAATCCTACCCTATTTGTCTTTTGTAACTGCCTTATTTCACTTTACAAAATGTCCTCAATCATCAATGTTGTAGCATGTATCAGAATTTCTTTCCTTTTTAAGGCAAAATAATATTCCATTATTTGTATATACCAAATTTTCCTTATCTACTCGTCTGCCAATGGACACTAGATTTCTTCTGCCATTTGGTTATTGTAAATATGCTGCTATGACCTCTCTATACAAGTATCTGTTCAAGACCCTGTTTTCAATTCTTTAGGTACATAACCAGAGTGGAATTGCTGGATCCTATGGCAATTCTATATTTAATGTTTTAAGGAGATACCATACTATTTTCCATAAAGGTGGCACCATTTTTGGATTTTCTTTTAATATGGAGTTGAAACTTTTCTCAAAGCTCCACCACCACCACCTCTACCACCACCATGACCACCAACACCACCTCTTCCATCACCAATGCCAACACTTCCACCATCACCATCATCACCTTCACCACCACCAATGCCAATACCTCCACCAACGACACCACCACCACCTCTACCACCAATGCCAACACCTCCACCATCACCGTCATCACCTTCACCACCACCAACACCACCTCTTCCACCACCAATGCCAACGCCTCCACCATCACCATCATCACCTTCACCACTAACAAGACCACCACCTCCACCACCAATGCCAACACTTCCACCATCACCATCATCACCTTCACCACCACCAATGCCAATACCTCCACCAACGACACCACCACCACCTCTACCACCAATGCCAACACCTCCACCATCACCATCATCACCTTCACCACCACCAACACCACCACCTCCACCACCAATGCCAACACGTCCACCATCACCATCATCACCTTCACCACCACCAACACCACCACCTCCACCACCAATACCAACACCTCCACCACCACCACCACAGAAAAAAGGAACCCACAGTATTTCAAGTTCCCCTTTTCTTGATATCATCCTTATCTATTTAATCAGCTGTATGTAAAATGTTCATCATTTTTAGGAAGGCAGAACTTATTAGGTCTATTTTCTTTGGCTCCATCCTTAGTTATCTCCAGATGAGTCCTTTGAAGCGAACATTGAAGAAAGTGAACATTTCTATGAAAAAAATACAGTGCAACTGAACAGAAATCTCTCCCCGCTTGCCTATCCCCTCTGAAAGCATAGTCAGATGTGAAAATGTGAGAAACACTGTGAAGTATCTGAGATTAGAGTAAAAATGGTCCTATGGTTACTGAATTCAGTTATTCCTAGATGTATATATATAGTATCATTGTCTGCCACTCAAAAAAAGAAAGACCAATATGGACAACACAGATGAAATTATAGGAAAGAAGAGGACACACTATATTGAGGGAGGGGGAAACTTTACCAACTTACCACATTTGTGGAAAGATTAAGAATTAGAAATCATGTAATCATTTTAGTTTCATTCATAGAACTCTACCCTCCTGCCCATCAGTGAATCTAAGTCTCGTCAATATGGGTGGGCAGGGGCAGAAAGAATAACAAAAGCTTATTCATTCACTGCACAGAGATGCATTCTTCCCCTTTCAGAGCCACTGTGGTAGCTTTATGTTCATTTTATCTGATCTTCACAACAGCCTTGCAAATGAAGTTATTGGTACCCCCATCTTATAGTTGAGAAAACAGAGGTTGCAAGAAGTTACATGGCCTACAGGAAAGGTCATGTTCGGTTAAACACAGAGTCAAAAATTAAACAGTTTGCATAGTCTGGCCCTTTTTCTGGAGTCTCTTCTCTATTCTTCCAGAGAGAATCTACACAGAATTAACTTCTGGGTCCCTATAGAGTGAAAATGCCTTTATTTCACACAATGGGATGCCAGTTTGGCTGGGTATACAATTCTGGAGTCAAGTTCATTTTCCCTGAGAACTTCAGGAATGTCACTCTAGTTTTTCACTTGGGTTGCTGATGAGAGAATTTCAAGTCAGTACGATCCTTGATTCTTTGTAAGTACCTGTGCTTTTTTTCCTTTCTCCAAAAGCCCTTAATAAATTTACTTTACTCTCTGGGCTTAGAAATTCCACAGTAGTAAGACTAGATTTCCACCTTTTTCTACCCACTCTACTCAACACTCAGCCTTTCAATCTGAGGGCTCAGGTATTTCTTCAACCCTGGGAAAGATTCTCTTATTACTTCTTTGTTCAGCGGCTTTTCCCTGTCTCCTATATGCTCTTCTGCATTTGGGGTGTGAGGCTCAGCATCCCTTCTGGAAACCCAACTTTCATAGCTCTCATCTCCCCACCTCTGGCTCAGTCCTGGGCAAATGCTGATGCTGCCCAGTGTCCACCTCTGGGTGGGCTGGGACTTCCAGTCAGCTCAACTCCTGAAAACTCTGCTGGGCAAGAGTTAGTCTGGGGGAACACCATCGAGCCCCCGAGTTCCACTGTCTCCTCTCATAGAGGCCTCCAGTGAGTGCTTTCCTAAGGCACTCCTCATTTTGCCTCTCATCTCTGTTTCTCAGAGCTTCCTACAAATTTCTGATGCACTAGCCTTCTTGTTTCTTTTTCCAGTACTTCAGTGGGTTGATTCCTTTAAAAAGTCTTTTGTGTCATTTTATGGCATCTATGGTCCTCCCCCAAGTTGTAGAAAGTTTCTGCTCGGTCCACCATGTGGCTCCTAAATTCTGTCTGTGCTTTAACTGTTAATGGAACATACAGAGCAAAGTACCAGTTTTTGGTGAATTACAACTGAGATCAGTTCTTAAATGGCTCTGTTGAAAACCTGTTGAAAGTCCAGAGCATTCTTATTATATAACTCCATGTCAATTAGTTCAGACTTTTATGTTATGCTAAATTGGCAACAAGCATTTCTCAGACGATTCAGAATTATAGTTGAGGTTTGATCCTCTTTCTTGTTCTTTTGGCAGCATATCTCAACAGTACAGGGATAGCCTGACCATTCTCATACCATTTCCAATAGCTCAAATGTGCAAAATGGAGCTAAATCTATCAGAATTGAGTTTTTACTTTTAGCACATTTTCCTTCTGACTTTTTCTCCTGCCATGCTTCATACAATTTCTGCAGAGTCAAAGAAGTAGTGTCAAAGGTAAAAATTGAAGCGGTTCTGCCTCCTTGGTGATTCTGTGGGAGCATGTGTATGTGTGTGTTTATTTCATAAGGTGAATCCCATAAACATAAACAAGTTTTACTATTACTTAGTACTTTATTTACTGTTGAATCTAACTGGTTTGTCAAAAATTTTCAAAATAAAAATTTAAAAATATAAATGACGTGCATATAAGCTGGATCAGCAGCCCAAAATATAAGGGAGGGGTCACAAAAATAATGTTTGTTACCAGCACTCCAGGATCCTCAACGTGCTTCATCCCATTCAGCAGAATGAAGAACTTCATCTAGGAGGTTTGAAAGGGAGTTAAGTAGAAGAATATGGTTGTCAGAAATGTGTGAACTTCATACAATTTCAGTGGCTTTCCCAGACACCTTTGGTTGAAACTCTCATGCGAAATTTCATTTAGTAAGTGGTGGAAAGCCTGGAAACCAGGAATTGGACTATTTAAAAGTGGGAAAGGGCTTAGAATTTAATGGGGAAGTTAGTGACACCCCCCCCTCCACCGCCTCAGTGTTCATCTGGGGTTGTGCAGGGCTTCTGTGAGTAGGTTGCGCTTGGAGCAACATGGTCCCCCCACCTGGCACTCATGCACTCAAAGAGGGCAGAACTTGGCTGAAAACTGCATAACTGCTGCTACAGGCACACACTCCCACAGCTCAGGGCCTTTCTCTTTGCAAGGCTCCACCTCCACATCCAAGGGGCAGGATAGAGTTCTGATGGGGTTTTAAGCAATTTCCCCTCCTTCGGGGTCATGACTGGGGTTGCTCTCCAGGCTCTCCTGGTTCCCATTTCACAACGCCGGCTGATCCCGCAGACCATGAAGGAATGATGTGTAAATTTCACACAGCTCCCACGTTTGGTTTGGAAGAGCATCTAAAAACTTGGTTTCTTACCCAGAATTTATCCAAATATTGTTAGTTGGACAATCTCACGTGATCAGCCTTTCTCATGAGACCCTCCTGGGTTTTAGCCCAGCCAGACATACTAAATGGGCAGCCAATCAGTGAGTACAAAGGCACACGCATTTTTTTAAACATCAAGACTGAAAACCCAGCTCTTTTGAACCTCAGAAATGATTTGCGTTGGCCTGTGCCTTCCTCAGAGATTAGAGTCAGCTCTCTAACTTCCCAATACACCACACGAGTTTTCCTAGAGTCAAGAGAGAGTCGTTAAAGAGGGGCCGGTCAAGAACCGCTGGAGCTCCAGTGAGTACGAACAACTCAGAGTTCCCAGGACGGACTCACCCTTCACTAGGGTATCAGTCCTCCATTGCTGCTGTAACAAAGCACCACTATCACCAAGAGGAACAAAGTTATTCCAGTCCCAAGGTCAGAAGTCTAAATTCACGTCTAAGCAGGGTTTCGCCCCTTCCCGAGGCCTCCTGGAGGATCTGTCGTGTGCCTTTTCCAGCTTGTAGAGGTGCCTGCACCCCTCCCTTGAAACAGCCCAACCTCTTGTTTCTCTTGCCATCCCTCCTCCTACTAACACAGACTCTCCTGCTCCTCTCTTCAATAGACCCTTATGATTACAGTAGGCCCCTCCAGAGAATCCAGGATAATCACCCCATCTCAAGATCCTTACCTTAATCACAACTGCGAAGTGCCTTTTGCCAAGTTAAGGTCACATTTGCAGGTCCCAAAGATTGGGGCATAAGTGTGGTGGTGGTGGGGGCGGTGTCATTATTTAGCCAGCCAGCCAAGAAAATCTGGACTCAAAACCCAAAGTGAGTGTACTCCTTGGTATTTATTCAAAGGAGTCGAAAACCATGGACCATAAGAGTCTGTGCATGGATGTTTATAGCATTTTGTCCATAATTACCCAAACTTGGAGACAATGGAGATGTCCTTCAGGAGGCGAATGGATAAATGAGCTGTGGTGCATCCTGTCATCACCCATTTGTCCAAACCCAGAGAATGAACAACACGAAGAGTGAGCCCTGCTGTAAACTATGGTCTCTGGGTGATGATGACATGTCAGTGTGGGGTCGTGAAGTGTAACAAATCAACCTCTCAGGTGCGGCATATTGATGGTGGGGGAAGTGATGCCTCTGCGGGGGAAGAAGGTATATGGGTACGCTCTGTGCTTTCACTTCACTTTTGCTCTGAATCCAGAACTACCCCCAAAAATAAAGTCTTCATTTTAAAAAAAGAAAGGAAGCTATTACTGAAAACATTCTGTATTTACCTACATTGGTAATTTTGACAATAGCTCAAGGTAAATTGCATTTACTTTCTTTGAAAATGTCAGTATATAAATAAATGCATGTTCTCGTTCAGTATATACAGTATATACAGACAGTATACCACCACATCAAAAAAAAAAAAAAAAAAAGGAAGGAAGGAAGGATAAGCTCAAACCTACACCCTAACAGCTTCCTCCTTCAGGTAGCAGGTAGAGCTGAGATCAGAGTCCTGGTTGGAATGTGCAGCAAGGAAGAGGGGCTCTCTGCCCTGAGCCCATTCACGAGGCTTGAGTGTGTTGGGAAGGCAGTGCCAGGAAGGCTCCCTGGGGCCCTGGGGGCAGGTGCCTCCTCCGTGAACCTGACACGTTACCCAAGGGCCACGTCACCCCCCGTGAGGCTGACAGGTGTCAGGACAAGCTTGGCTCCTGTGATTCTTACAGCCTGGGGCAGGCCCTGTCCTGGTTCTTACAGGACAACGTGCCTTGTTTCCCGTGGCTCTAGAGTGACACACACCACCTCTCTGGGCCTCAGTTTCACCCGACCAAGAAAAGAGAATGCTGTCTGTGAGGTCATGAGGCAATGATGAGGTGTGCTTGCTGTGCCAAGGGCAGTATCATATTTAGGATCAAATGATTCCCCCAAGGAGTTATTTTTCTTCCCCTCTGGTGGTATACTTCACAGAAGCAAGGGTGAAGGGTTCCTGCAGTGACTAACAACATAGGTTATGCAGACGGCTGCTGATGCATCCATCATCTTACCAAGGGAAGGCCACTCGGTGTTCTGAAGGACAAATGGGCGCATGGTCTTTACCACAGGGAGAAGATTCTGGAAACACAAAGCCAGAGGCAATGCGAGGAAGGGGCATTGGCTCCCTGCGCCACTTGCACCAGACGCTCTTGGGGCCGGGCCCCTTGAAATCACCACCAGTGTCATTTTAAAGAGGACCAGCCCCCTGTCCCAGGCGCCATGAGCAATTAGTGCTGCAAGTGGGAGGAAAAGTTAGTTTCAAATATTAGTCAATCTATTTTTCTTCTTCTTTTTTTTTTTTTTTTTTTTTTTTTGCAAATAACCTGGTGCCTTTAGTATGAACATGTTGTACTTGGTTTACCTGGGTTGGTACGGTGCAGGACATTTAAGCTTCTCAAACACCACAGATCTCCCAAATATGATCGAGTGGCTGAGACTTTATGAACTAAAAGATGATTGTGTGAATAAAGTTATTTGATGGGGGAGTGGGTAAGGCTCACTCTTTCTACTCTGCTATGCCTTTATTCCAATACATCTTCAGAAAGATCATGTTCAAAAAATTAAAAATAAATACCGACACAGAGAAATGAAGCTTCCCCAGAGCCTCCCCGCCCCCATCCAAGCGGGTAGCTCACCAACTGCCTCCAAGATGGCAGCGGGGACTGACGTCACACGTCCCGGGACAAGCCTCCTCTGGGGACCTACTGCCACATTTCCCACAGCCCCAGTGCTAGGCTGGCGACAACTTGCCCAGGACTCATTCGTGGCTGCAGCAGCCACTGAGGGAGGGGGTCTGTTGAACTGGTCATGGCCCCCAGCTTGCCTTTCCTCGGTTTGACCTCCGTTGCTGGGATGGAGACCCAACAGGCACAGAGCTCCGTTGTGGGTTGGGCTCCCACGGCAGGAAGAGACCTGGGGGTGAGAGGGTGAGCCCTGCTGAGCTCACTCGCTCCCCTTCTCTTTCCCCCCATCATGCTGAAATGAAAAATTAAAAAGACATCCCCGTCTAGGTGGCTCGTGGCATCTATGTCTCGCCCAGGTAGGGAGCTGGAACATTTCTCTGAATCCATCAGAGCTGGGGCATCCCAGTAACTCCACCACCACTGTGCTTTCTATTGCTCTGCCCATGTCCTAACACAACTCGGGGGTTGGATTACAAAATGATTTGTGATAATGGGAGAGAAGGAGAGGGTTATTTGACTTCAGGAAACAGCGCTGCAAGTTGGGAATGATATATGAAACGAAACATCCAGGGCCAACTCACAGTCGATGCACGAGGTCCAACAGGCTGTCCCCACTGTGCCGAGCCGCCTCCTTGTAACCAGACACACAGACGTTTGGCTCAATCAGCAGCAACCCTCCCAGAAAACCGCAGCAAGCCCCTAAGTCGCAGATAAAATATAGCCAGCTAACAGGCGTGCTGTTAATTAGCCAGAGTGAGGAGAAAGATGGATTTCCATAAGCACAAATATCAGCTCTTTCTCCTCCTCCCAAGTGACAGGACCCATTTGCCTTCAAAAAGGCCAAAAATAAACACAGCCATCTTTTTTTTTTTTTTTTTAATACGAATGCTGGTTATTACATTTTGGAAGGTGAGGGCTTTCGGGCTGAAAACTAGAGGTGAGCTATTTTTAATTCTTTTATTCCGGCTCTAAAATAAAAGAGATTATTATTGAGAGTTTCTTCAACAGGAAAAAAAAAAAGATCTTTTTAACTCTTTAAATATGAGTTGCTTCTTTTTAAATTTCAGAAATATCTTAGGATTAGCCCTCAAATACTCATGGATGACCCCTGTGTTTTCTCTTGGTCTTTCTGTCCCAGAGCCGGCTTTGTCGTGCCTACCGTCACGTGGGAGCCTACCAGAGCCTTCCCGGTGCAAGCGTGCAGTGTCCACAAAATGTGGCCTCGTCCATGAAACATGGCCTCGTCCAAACTGCAGCTCCTAAGGCAAAGATTGCATGTTTTTACCAAAAAAGCCAGGACACTCACAGGGCCGCACAGTGAAGGTGGTCTCATCACACAATATATCCTCGTCATTTAAGACATCAAAATGATACCAAAGAATTAGCAGATGAAACTCCCAATTCCAGTTGTATGACTCTGGGATTAAATTAGCCATTTACTAGGATTTCTACTAGGATTAAATTAGCTATTTACCAGGATTTCAGAAAGAAAGAAGATTAAAACACTTTATTGTGTAGTTTTTAAAAAGCCATTGAACATTTCCTAATGTCAGAAATAGGGTGGACGACACAGAAATCATAAATCCAATGGATAAAAGTTAAAAATCCCTCTAGACCGTCATCTTCGTAAAGTTTGACGGAGGACTTCCATACATACCCTGGCAGGACCAATACCTGCAAGCTCAGCTGAAGGGTGTGTGCCCCTCTGTAAACCACATTTCATTCATTAATGATTAGATGCATTTCAAAAGCTTACTTTAAAAAAAGACCAAAAAAAAAAAAACTTACTTTATGTGAGACCTAACTTATCCTAGACGCCACATACATATCTGTTCTGCACACATAGCATTTTAATTCTAACAAACCGCCACCAAAAATCGGTACTCCACGTTCTTTTTCTTTTTCGTATCACTGTTGCACAGTGCTGGGTCTGTGTTCCTGCCCTGTGTGTGTGTGTGTGTGTGTGTGTGTGTGTGTGTGTCTGCAAGCAAGGGGCCTTGTGCTCAGAAAAGTCTTGGCCTGATTTTTAAAACCAGTCGGTTTTAGGCCCAAAGACACTCACTGGCCTTGCGTTCATCCTTGCACCTGGAAGACAAGGGTTTGTGTTTGTTCATTGAAGGAAAACGATTAAAAATGTGTTCCAGTTATCTGTGGGTTTCTTAAATAGGAGCCTGGATATAAAAGCAAGCTGGACTTGAAACCTGGCTCCCCCAGGTGAGCAGTGAGGATCTGCGCATAAGTGGAGGCAGAAACAACATGCCCCAGTGAGTGATCTCCCCGGCCCTTCCTCTGCAGAGAGGTGACAGGGGCCTCTCCCTGTGCCCAGGAGCCTCAGCAGCTGCTTCTTCCAGAAACTTGCTCTCGTCCCTGGGAAGATGTGTGCAAACGCGGGCTGACAAAGCAGAAGTGCCCATTCTGGTCATCAAGATCCCAGTGGCTTTCTGATGCTTCCCCGGACAGCAAGGACGTTGTACTGCCTCCTGCGTTTGCAAACACCCTCTCCTCACTTGTCCTATTTAACCATCCAAATGAAGTCAGTTTTTTTCTTTTTTTAATCAGCCCCGAGAATTTTTGAGAGGAAAGGAACCACCCCAGCTCCACAGTCCCCAGTCCCTTCTCTGGACTCCTGGAATGGCTAAGTGCCCCCCCCAAACCCCCGCCGCCGCACAGCCAGCTGAGCCTGGGGCGAAGCTAGAGAGAGGGGAGCCCGGTGCATCCATTTACAAACAGAAACAAACACCTTTCCGGCAGGTTCTACAGAATCGCTAAACAAAACTAGGGAGAAGGTATTTTTGATGTAAATTCCGAGCTGCTGGGACCCTACGTTTTCTTGAGGAAATAACACCATTTCCTAAAGACGTCTAGCACTGGGAGCTCGGCAGCCTTACAATTTCCTTTCTTGTTTACTAAAAAGCCCCTGTTCGGGCGTTCATGTCACACCTACGCCTATCGCCTGGATGGCGTCCCATCCCCAGCTCGGGGCGGCACAGCTGCGCTCTCCGAGGCTCGTACCTGAGCTGTGCTGTGAAGAAAGCCATTTCCCGGTGCCAGGTACCCGCGCTCCGGGGCCACCCGGCCTGGCAGAGAGTGGGAACTTTGTGCAGCCACAGTGGAGTGGGTGAAAATGAATCCGATATGAAAATGTCTGAAGCAATAAATTAACACGCAGCAGGGGGGCTGATAGCTCAATCTTGTCTGGTCCAGACTCTACCTGACACCCATTATTGTTCCAGGAGGTGGGACCCGGGGATCGTACCAGAGCGAAAATGAACATTCCCCACAGATCTGAAGCTTTGCCATAGGTATTCGGTGTGACTGTGCGCAGAAGCCCATCCGGCTCCGAACAGTATTTGTGTGTCGGATTCCAGGTACGCTGCCCACCGCCTTCTCAGCCAGCCCCCGCTTATTTATTTCATGCAAAAGGAATGTCTTTGACATTTGGAAAAACTAGGGAAAACATGCATCCTTTTTTTTTTTTTTTTGAAGATTTTATTTATTCGACAGAGAGAGAGCTACGGAGAGCAGGAAAACAAGCAGGGGGAGTGGGAGAGGGAGAAGCAGGCTTCCTGCAGAGCAGGGAGCCCAATGCAGGGCTCGATCCCAGGACCCCGGGATCATGACCTGAGCCGAAGGCAGACGCTTAACCGACTGAGCCACCCAGGCGCCCCAAACATGCATCCTTGATAAAGCTGATCAATGTCTTTATTAATACAGAACAAATACCTGCTGGTTGGACTGCTTCTTCCTAAAGATGCTCAGGAGCCAGGCTTGACAACAGCCCTTGATGAAACAAAAGACAAAAGCGTCTAAACAATTGTCCCATATTCTGTGCCGGGTCCCCGAGACTAACAATGTCTCCCGGTTCCTGGAAGTCCTTGATTTGCGTGCATTCTTTGAAACATCGCTGACCCAGGTCTGAATTATTTTCCTGGAACAAACATTTGTGAGAGAGGTTTAGAATGCACACCCCCAGGAATGAATCTGGGAACACAGTCTCATTCAAATGGCTCCGAATAAAAACTCTCTTCTTGATATTTTGCTTGGAATATTTCATGCTCAAGGTCTTCAGAGGTAAGATTCTAAAGTGCACATTACTGTTATTTTAAATCAATAAATTGTTTCTGGAGTCACATAGTACATGCGCTCAGTCCTCCAACACTTTTAAAGGAAAAGCAAATTTGAAGACTGACATTCGTTTCACCCCTTCAGGTTGAAAACAATACATTTTTTATAGACACTCCATTTTTATTGTTTGTGAGGAATTTCCAGGCTACATAATGAATCTTGTATTTTGATTTTCCTTTTTTAAATATAGATCAGCCCTTCAAATGAATATTGTACAGTTTTAACTATAAAACAAATGTGATCATCTTTCATGAGAGAAGTTGATATTGTCTCGTACTTTAACTTTCTGTTTCTAAAAACTACATAAACATATTTACATTAAATATGTAACTTCTGGGAAAGTGGGTGGATTAAAGGGAGTCACAAGATGGTGGTAATTTATGTCACCTCTCATTTTAACCATCCCGGAAAATGAATTTCTATGGTCTTATTTTTTTCTATTTTTTATTTGCTCAAATAGTGTTCTTATCAACAATTTGAAAAACGCTCACAGCTTTTGCCCAAAATATTTTCAGTGCTCATTGTAGCAATTATAACTTAGCTAGTTAAAAGTCAGATAATTAAACACACCAAGATAGACCACAATTTTTTGCATTTATCCTTTGGAGACTTGAATTTTATCACAGCTAAAGCTATGCAAATTGGATTCGGTTGTCTGTAGATTTCTTGCTGCATATTAAGACCACTTGCTCTCAGTTCACCCCTGCTGTGGGGAACAGTGGCATCTCCTAAAGAATAGAATCATATATTGAGGCATGATACCTAGAACAACTTCTGCCCCAGGAAGGCTTAGCAACAGCAAGAAAAAAAAGTGCTGAGGGCAGGAAGGAGAACATATTTAAAATAACCACATAACTTATAATGGAGCTGGATTAGTCAGAGAGGCGATAAAAATCTCCCTGCTGTGAATACAGAGTACACAACAACAGGCATTTCAACAAGAAAAAGAGACAAACACTGCTGATTCCAAGTAATAGAGCTTTTCAAGAGGTTTTACTGCTTAAAAGTTTATAACATTCCGTGCAACAATTTCTTTCTTCTGAGACAGTGTGGAAGATCCTATGTTTACTGACCACCAATTTGTTTTTAATGTTTTGAATGAACAAAGCCAGGCACAGCATTGTTACTGCGGATCCTGGATTATCTCAAAAGAGGGAAACGGAGGGATCGTTTGGGTCTCAAGTGCCTTCTCCCAGTCCTACGTGAGCAGGCACCACCTCCTCCCACCCCTGGGTGCAGCAGGGGTGTAGCCTGGGTATAGTCCACGGCAAGGTGCCAGGGGCCATGCTGTAGAAACCCTACCCAAGGTAGAGTCCGCGTGCGGGGTGGGTAATGTGTGGGGTGTGAGTGTGCGCTTGCATCTTTGCCCCTCCCACATTTTCCTTCTGTTCCCCAGTGCCTGGCCTGGCTTCCCAGAGGCAATGTTGGTCCTAAACCAGACACCATTTATAGCTGTCGTCATGTTCCTTCATCCCTCCCTCCCACTGGCAAATCAGTTGTGTGCTGCCTCTTCTAAGGAAGCTTAATATAAGAAACAAGTGAGGTTTCCTTCAGATTGGATAAAAGCTTTCTACACACACACACACACACACACACACACACACACACACACACACAGAATCTTAACGGACCTGCTGTCAAAAGTTGTCCAAACCACCTCAACTAGTCTAGGTCTATGTGGACCAACATTGACCTCTCACCAACTCAATCTTGTGCAATGGGCAGAGTCTTTCACATGGACATGGGTGGTCTCTGATTTTTCTTCTTTCCAGACTTTTCTTGGCATCGTCCAACCATCTGGAGGTTTCCATCAGACCCAGCATCTCCTGAGAATCTCCTACCACCCCGAGTCTGGGGCGAGAAGGGCCTCACTGACCCCCGCCCCCACCAAGAGCAGAGCTACTCACAGAGTTCTCCAAGAGAAATTTGGATGTGTCACCCTGAAATCTCATTCCAGTGATTGAAATGAGCTCCGTGCCCACGTGGGAAATGTGTGGCTGTCGATCTTTCTGAATACATTTCACGACATTGATTTTAAATACCCCACCATTGTTTTCCTTTGGATTGTATGATTATCACGCTCATTTAGAGGCCCCAGAACTCACATTGTAAAAATCAACTGACTGTTTCTGACTTGCTGATTTTCCATGAAAAACAGGGAAAACTTCAATGTGTGAGGGAGAAAATGTTTGGATGTGATGTGAGCTAAAACGTACCACTTCAGTGGGCTGTGAAAAGTCTCCACTTATGTGTGTTTAGAGTCCAATTCTCCCCCTAACTTAGCCTCAAAATTCCCACTGATGATGTTACACCCTAAACAAATCCAATTCCTTTTTAAGGAAGGTGTGTCGGTGTGTTCTGAACAAATAGAATCAAAATGCACTTTGCAACATCCTGTCCAAAAGGGCTACCGCCTTGAGGAAATGCTGAATGGCTCAGGGGAAAAAAAAAGAAAGAAAGAAAAAAGAGGGTCTTTTAACTTTTCATGATTAATTTATTTAGACCTATCTCTCTTTGAAAATCTCCTCCATAAAATTTGGTCTCATCAGGCGCAGTGAATGTTGTGGATTAGCCTGGCCCCAAAGTGGCCCACACTGAAAATAACAACCCAGCCAGTTAATAAGGCCCCGTGTTCCCACTTTTGTGTTCCTGCTTTATGTGCATGTAACTCACTTTAAAGACAATACATCCTCCTAACACAGGGCGAGGGGCCTGGAAGAGCTGGTCTGTATTAAACTGCAAAACACTGGACACTGTTCCTGGTCGGTGTCCCTTCCAGAAAATTCCAGGGGGACGTGGACTCGTCGGGATGCATACCTGAATTTGTGTGTCTGAAATTGAATTCCATTCGTCCCGAGGATTTGGTCAGAAAAATCCTGAGGGAGAGGGTGAAAGGAACCATAGCAACAGGGAGTCCGGGAGGTGAGCCTCCGAAATCCATCCCAGTGGAGGGCACGGTGTCTCCAGTCTCTCAAACTTCCGGTCTCATTTCCCTTCACATTTTAACTACCGTCTCGGTGCTCAGAGCTCTGGACCAGAAAGAGCAGCTTGCAGATGCAGATGCGCTGGGTGTCTAAGGCCATGAACTTGGTAAACTAGCTGTTCACAGGCTGCAGGGAGTAGGTGATTCTCCGCAGGCAGCACATATATTACCGTGTTCCTTATATAGTGCTTGCTCTCCAAATTTCCTCTACACTTTGTTTACTATATATTCCAATAGTGTAATATTAAACAAAAACAGTGTGTCCTACGCCAGGATGATTGATTACCACACCGTCACAAGGTCACCTCCTAGGGACAGGCTGGGTGCAGGAGGGGCTGTCTGAGTCGTACAGTTAACACTATATCCGCATTGTATGAATGTCACCAGCAATCCAGTGATTTATTGCTTGGAAGGCTCTGTTCAATTTTTTCTGCCTGACCAAATTGCACATTTTCTAGAAAAAGAAGCAAAAATATTTCAGCACATGGATTACCTCACTCCTCATTTTCCCCGCTAGGACCCGTGCACATTTGCAGCGAGATCCTGACGATCAAAACCTCTTGTTGTCCGGCTCCTTTTCCCCCTTCTGCAAGATATTTGGCAAAAAAAAAAAAAAAAAAAAAAAAAAAAAATTATTATCCCACTAATGAAAAGGTGCAGCAGGAGATTAAGGGCTTTTAATCAGATTTTGGTAACATCTGTGGGCCAGGAGTAAGGGCAGCTGTATCCTCTGCTTCTTAATTTTAGCTAGATTTACCTTGGATATAAAATTGTTAGCCTCAGGGAAAATTGAGTAGGGGTTGGGAGGGGGACATGATCTTCGAGAAGACTACAGGACCAAAACTGTTTCGAAACACGGCGAGATAAACCTCTTTTGCTCCAGAGGGCTTTTTCCTTCCTTTCCTAGGAACGCTGTACAATGAAACTAAGGACGCATTTGTGTAAGAGACCGTTCAGCCAGATTGAACAGAGATATCTCTGTGCACGGGGGGCACACCTTCTGGCTGGGGGTCTACAGAGGGCCTCCCTCACAATTTATTCAGGGTTTCAGGGTTTCTCAGGGTTATCTCTCCCTTTCAGCCCCACTTAATATAACTTGCCCGAGCCTTCAGGGGTCCGCTCATGCTCTATGTAAATATAGATGAAACAGAGAGACTGTATAGTCTAGTATGGTTGCCAGTATAATTTTAAATTAATTTGCATTTATACTTTCGATTGTTTATCTGACCTTTCTGTAGAAGCTACGTGGGCTTTGAACCCTTCGCATGGTGATTCATGTGAGAAGTCTTTCAGGTGTGTGTGGCAGTCGTGGGTTATTTATTTGGGGTTTTTACCATTAGAGCTGGATATTCTGAATATTCTGGGTTAGGAAAATAGATCAGACAAGATATAAGCATTTTCTGAGAATTTTCCCCACATTGGACAGACCACTGAGAAGTCCTGTGAGGATGTTTCATTCGTGTGCCTGTTCTTAGATCTGTTTAATTTTATACAGTTGGCGGGGGGGGGGGCGGGGGGACACAGTTGTCAGAGGCAGAAAGACAGGAAAGTGTGAAAGAGAGTAAATTTTTCAGGGGCAAAGGAAAATTCTCACCAGAAACAGCTTTTTAAAAGTCCTAAATTGAGGGACGCTTGGGTGGCTCAGTCTGCTGAGGGTCCAACTCTTGATTTCAGCTCAGGTCATGATTCCAGAGTCATGGGATTGAGCCCCACATCAGGCTCTGTGCTCAGTGGGGATCCCGCTTGAAGATTCTCCCCCTGCCTCTGCCCCTACACCCCTGCCCCCGTCTAAAAATAATGTTCTAAATTGAGTCAACTTTTAACATAAACATAAGATTCTGGAGTATTACTGTCATTCATTGCTTCTTACTGGCCCACAAGTTTTTTAAAAATCACAATGTAACTAGACTAATCCAAAACAATTTCACAAAATATTCCCCAGCCAGTGAGTACTGAAGTGTTAAAATTAATATTTTGTCATCTTTCACAGGTCTTTCCTCTCTCTGGGCTGGAGCTGTTGTTGGTCAGGATGACAACTCTGGGTAAGAAGATCCCACAGTTACCTAGACCTACAAACTGCCTGAAAGGCTCTGACAGAAAATGGGCTAAAAATCTTGTGGGGACTGACATTCTATCAGTGCATTTGTGCAGAAGACAGGCCTTAGTCTCTTGCTAATGTTCAGAAAAATTCTACTAGATCTGTATTTTGTCAGAAGGTCCGAGCTTTTCTCTTTTTTCTTTTTTTTTCCACATAAAGACTCCTTAAGGGACAGAACCAATCACCGCCAGAAAAGCACCAAATTAAGGACGTGTATGGCACATTCTTGAAAACGCGGGACACTGGTTACTCAGAACCCACACGGGTGTGTATTCAAGGGACAGCACACTCTCCTCACTTCCCTTCCTGGGACTGAAGTCCGTAGTGTTTCCCTTGAGGAGACTGAATCCACCCAAAAGACACTGAGAGGGAAAAAAAAAAAGAAGAAAACAGTTTTCAAATAGGGAAGACTTCCAGTTGTGAAAACAAAAACGTAAAAAACAACATGAGAAAAGGCTTGAACCTGAAAGTGACAAGTTTACATGAAGTTCTTGAGAACATTTACCCAACTCAGCTGTGAAAAATTACTAGTTATGAACAATAGGAATGTTACAGAATGTGGTATTTTGGTGCCAGTGTCTATTCAAGATAGTTCCTGTGAAATCACAGTTTGTACTGGGGTTTTAACTCAATGGGAAAAATCACTGCCGTGATCTTCCTATGACTTTCATGCCCCAGTGTCAACAATTATCCTCATGGGCTCGTGCAGGTCGTGTCCATGATCCGTTGCTTTGGGGGACTTTTCCTTGCCTCCTGTGAGCTTTGACACTTTACACTAATGCTTTAGATCCAAACTGTACAAAGAGGTTTCCCTTCATGCATTCTTACTGTTTAAAAACACACAAAAGAAAACTTTTATCTTTGAGACATTACCATAAGCCCCATATTCTTGAGACCTTTCATTTCAAAATGAAATTAAAAAAAATTGTAGGAACTATCTGCTGTATCTTGATATTCAATGTTTTTTTTTTTTTTTTCCCTGTTTGGTAAAGCCCAATAAGGAAAAAAAAAAGGGGGGGGGTCTTTCAAAAAGGATTCATGGATTCATCACCAAATGTCTCAAAGAAAGAAGGGAAGTTTAAAAGCAGCTTCCCTGCAGCCAAGAAGGAATGCACCAGAACTGACCTTTTTTTTCCCCTGTCACTTGGTAGATGATACCGTTCTTATTCTTTTACTTGTTGGTAAAAGAGAAAGTCACAGACCCCACCCAGTGTAGCGCTTACTCATTCTCCTTCCATCTACCTGGTGATTACACAGTGTGGCTTATTCTGTTTCTATGGGGAAGGAAATCGTGACTTTCTAATTTGTTCTTACTTCCCTTTGAATTCACAGACCAGTTATGTGGCACTTTAGTGGTGGTCGGGGGGCAGCCCACTGTGAAGAGACAGAGAAGCTGACAGGCACAGAAACAGGCTTATGCTGAGGGTTCAGCCATACGCTAGAGAAATGGAGTCTCGTCAGGGCAACACAACCCTGCAGAATGAATGTTACAGGTCTCCAGGAGCTTTCATCTATAGATTTAAATGCATACATCTGTTTTTTTTTTTTTCTTTTTAAAAGCCCCAGGCCACATGTACTAACAATTCAGATTGTGTTAAGGAAAAAATAAATCCTTCTTACTGCACGTGTGCGCGCGCGCGCGCACACACACGCAAATACAAAGCAAGAATGCCAACAATATCCAAAGACTGCTACAAGAACACAAAAGGTCTAGATTTCTCCTTGCCAAGAAATACCCTCCTGTTGCCAAAAGATGGGGACTCAGGACATTGTTCAGACCCACAAAAAAGGGCCATTCCATCTGACAGGCAGTGTCTCTGAGTCTGCACAATACTTTCAAATGTTCCCAGGAGTTCTCTGCATTTGTGAATGGCTAACTGGCATTCTCGGCTGCCTCTTTCATTCCCCTTTGCTTTGAACACAGAGAGTAATGCATTTTTTTTTCAATGTTCCCCAGAAGTAGTAGTCCATACCCAAATGTATACGGTGGCACTGGATCATAGGCGGATACCGATTGGTCGTTGCTGGGACACCATTCCTAGAAGTCCCAGGCAGTGTGTCTAAGAATAATGTCAGTACACTGCAGACCCTACGGGTGCCCGTGGGCAAGATGGGTATTTTGGGATCTCAGATGGCATGGGTAATTCTGGGGCTTCCTGCAGGAGACAGGTAACTGCTATGATAATGCTGCTTTCCACCCTTTCTTAAGACATGCCAGAGAAGCACAGCTAATTAAACAAGCGTGAGATGAACACGGCAACAAGGATAAATCGTGAGCTATTTCAAAATAGTAAAAAAGAAATCCAAAAGAAATTGGTCGCAATACAGAAACAAGAAACCGTGTTTAAATGATTTTGGATTTTTTTCCAGAAGTCAGGTGCGAAGTAATCACGTAATTCCTCATTTCCATTGACTTCCTTAAGGTTCCTCTTTGGGAAAGGAGAAGAAATAAAAACACCACAGCTCCAATAATTTAAACGGAGACATGTCTGAGGATGCGATGTGACAAAATGTCTGTAGTTCTAGCCCAGCCACATCTTGAAGGAATATATCAATGTTTTCAAAAATTATCTGGGCACTCTAGAAAACGTTAACGCTTTTTTAATTACAAGGTTTATGTCACTTGGTGAAATTTTAATGTAATGAAACATTCAGCTGGACCTTGTGCTGAATGTAAGAGAAAATTATTCATTGAAAATCAGACCATAGGCCACCTACTGTTTTTTTTAACAAATGGTTGAACTATCACGGGGTTACAGAACTTAACATGTAAATTGCAGTAGAACTTATAATTTCTGATTCAAATCCCCGAAGACTGCCATTTAAGTCAAATATATGAGTGAAATTTTGCTTCTGTGCCATAATAATGCAGTGAAATGGTCAAAAATCTGAACATATCTAGGGTAATTATTAACCCAATAATAATGTATTTTTAGTTATTTAATCAAAGGTATAAAAATTATTAATGTCAAATTCCTCTTATAAAAATGAAGTTTTAAACACCAGCATTTAATTTCAAGGGTGACAATGCTAAATCTAACCCATTAGGGGAATTTCTTGCAAAGCCAAGTGGTATAAGTGAGAGAGAAAGATTGCTGCTCATTTTTCAGGTCATTACTAGGAAATAGCAGAAAAGGACAATTTTTCTCCAAAATGGTCTTGAACTGATTTTTAACATTAACTGAAACTGATCAATCTTCCAAAAGCACAACTTGATCTATGGGCTAAGACAAAAACCACAGGGCAAATCCTATGGAAATCCCATGTTTCCTGGGTAAACACGGTGGGAAGTGTGTGGCACCGAGCATCTCTGCCCCGTGCTGGCCACGTCCTATTGTTTTCTATTTTGTGCTGCAGGGAAATCTGAAAGGTGACTTTATGTCACCTGGTAACAGTAATAGAATTTTCCCCTTTTGCTCTCATCTCCTGAATGTTAAAAACCTATTGGTAATACAGAAATTTCAATTTCCCCATCATCTGTGCTAAGGAGGTTCCCTTGCCCACGAGCTCCTGCATTTATGTGCTCCTAGGGTCCATCTTCATCCTCATGTATGTCCCTGGGACAAAGTTCTTGCGTTTCCGTTGATAATACAGAAATCTTGTCATCTCTTGACTCTGGCCGCCTATACCCCAAGGTACTAGGAAGTAATATTTTATGTTTGCTGCCATGAGGTGTAAATGTAATCCACTTCACCCTGTTTCCCCCACTTTTTGGTGGTCAATAGGACCAGCAGGAGCTTAACTCTATGTGTCCTGGGGAAAATGAAATCTGTTCCCCGTGACTGGGAGAGCAGAAAAGGAAGGAGGGTCCCCAAAGTCTCTATTGACCAAAGACTCAGACTCCTCCCACACCCAGCTTATCCACAGAACTGCCCCGCCCCCGCCAAAATGGGAAAAGACTGAGATGTCTTTTGGTTTTTTGCTTGTTTTCTGGAAAAAAAAAAAAAATGTGCAATTGAAAGAGAGAAACAAGCAGAAAAAGAGAGGAGAGTTCCAGGAAAGAATCTGAATAACTAGCGATAGAGAGCCAGCCCCTAAATATCCGAAGACCATCTCACACCCTAGATTCAAAGCAATAAAGTGACATCTGTAAAAAGAGTGACAGTCATTGATGCATCCTGCAGGCATCCTTCCTTAAAGACACAGAAGCTCCCAGGAGGAGCCTGAGCTGCTCTTTCCAGCACCCCATCCCTCACCCCCTGCAAACACGTGCTACCCCAGCACTTCCTAAACGGTGCCCTTCGCCGGGTCTGCTCCTGGAACCCCATCACTGGGTGTGCTCCTCACTGAGAACCTGGGGTGTCAGAAAAGCCGGGATCTCTCCCGGCCCTCGAAGCCACTCCCTGCCTCCCTGCTGGTGCAGATCCCCAGAAGTCCTTGAAGCACTGCTCTTTCACCCCTATCTAAGATGATCGGTCAGCTTTGTGCTACCACCTGCCTTTTCGATCCAGTGCCAACTGCACTACGAAAAACTGTCAGTCCTGCCCTGCTTCCATTTATACACAGTCTCATTAACACCTCTCTTTCCTCTGGCTACCTGCCACTACGATTTAAGGAGATTTGTGTTCCTAAACATACACAAGAAAGAAAAAAAAAAAAAACTATGTTCAAATACGGTTGTGGGTCCGTCTGACTTCAGCTCACAAATACTGAGCCATTCAGAGCAACTTCTAGCCAAGGTATTTCAATTTAGACAGGTTCATGCCTGACACCTGGACACAAAGTTCTCAGTGAACCATCACAGTCAATGAATTTTTAAAATATGTTCCTATAATGACCAATATTTATGAGTTTTCTAATCTACCAGAGGGACTTAGGTTAGGTCTAGAACAGGGAAACTACTCTCAGATCTAATAAACAGGGGCTGAGGACATATCAGGTCTGTTGTAGAGAACAGTATATTGTCCTGGGAAAGGGCCTGACATGGACTGACAAAGCCACAGGGTCCTGCTGCATGCCCCCAGCCCTGATTCCTTTGTCACGGAGAAACCCCGGGCTTCCAGAGGCCACTATTTTTACCAGGTGCCCAAATGCCTCTTGGAAAATATGTCCGGAAGGGGAGCCTCATCTGAGCCATCATGGAGAAGGGTGACCTCTGGATGTGGCATCTGCCTGCCACACAACAGACACCCTCCTTCCCCAGGGACACCCAGTGGGAATCGAGGGGTGTGCATATCTTATTGTCTTAGGAAGTCATCTTTGATCAAGTCTAAAGCAACAATATTCTCACCATGGTTTCCTGCCTCCTAAGACCAAAAATGCCCATACTTCTTGGGCTTTTCATTTTCTCCGTATCTAGGGACCAAGATGGAGTTTGTCTTGGCTTTTCTGCACTGTCCTCATGCCCACATCTCTGTGAGGGAAGAAGGAATCTGTCCAGCAGAATAAGGACTCTGAAACACTGCCATGGCCTTGAGCACATCCTCACAGCAGGATAGGCTGGGGCACATTCAGCTTCAATATGGCAGACTGGGCATGAGGCCGGGTGCCATTTTTACTGAATATACTGGAAGCCTTGACCAAAGGGGCCAGCCACTCATTAGATGAATCCACGTGGCTTGGCTAAACCTCCTGTGTGCCCAGCCAGTGATAACCAGTTAGCTGCCAAACAAAGGAATGACCATGACCCCTCCTTCTACATGCCCCTTTGCACCTGTGCATCTGTGGAGCCCAACCACACTCTCCCAGAACCCCAGTTTGGCTTTTCTTTCTTTCTTACTAGAGTGTGAGCCACCTGCCAGCCATCCTGTGGCTTCAGACTGTGCCGCAGAGTGAACGCCACTTTTGAGGCACCCACCATTGGTTTGGAGAGACACAGTCACACCGATGGTGCACAAATACCACAGCAGTTGGTAATTGGAAACCTGCTATGGGCCAGAGGAGTCACAGGAAGGAAACCGGGGTGGGCCTGAGGAGCTGGCCAGAGGGGCTTGGTGACACCTCACATCTTTGTGGGCCCCATGGAGGGAGCCTGGGTCTCCAGTGGCTGGGTGGCAGGAAGTCACTTTCACATGTGGCCCACGTTAAGGTCATTTTGTATACACTGCCTCATGAGTTTCTTCTTCCCTAACTAATCAGAGCAAATCACATGTCTCAGCATGGAAATTATTTTTTTTTAATTTAGTTATTTTATTATGTTATGTTAATCACCATACATTACATCATTAGCTTTTGATGTAGTGTTCCATGATTCATTGTTTGTGCATAACACCCAGTGCTCCACGCAGAATGTGCCCTCTTTAATACCCATCACCAGGCTAACCCATCCCCCCACCCCCTCCCCTCTAGAACCCTCAGTTTGTTTCTCGGAGTCCATTGTCTCTCGTGGTTCATCTCCCCCTCCGACTTACTCCCCTTCATTCTTCCCCTCCTTCTCCTAATGTCCTCCACACTGTTCCTTATGTTCCACAAATAAGTGAAACCATGTGATAATTGACTTTCTCTGCTTGACTTATTTCACTGAGCACAATCCCCTCCAGTCCCATCCATGTGGATGTAAAAGTTGGGTATTCATCCTTTCTGACGGCTGAGTAATATTCCACTGTATCTATGGACCACATCTTCTTTATCCATTCATCAGTATGGAAATTCTTAAAAGGCTCCCTAGAGTGAAAAATTCTGTGAAGGAAATTTTACATTTTTGTGATGATATTTCAGAAATTTCCTAAGTAGGATGTTTTAATGGGGTCTACCTATATTGCTCAACATGGAGGTGACTGCAAACTTCAGAACTGTCAGTAACGATGGACAGCGGGGAAAGACATCAGTGGTGCGGGTAGCAAGCAAGGGCACTTTGGCTAGTTCCCCTTGATCTCCGCCTGCCATAAGATACCCCCCCAGGCTATGGCCAGCCAGTCCAGCTACATTGGCAGTGACCACATTTAGGCAGACCTGGTACACCATTCTGGTACATCACATTTAGGCAGCCACCTCAGCACCCACAGGACAAGGAACCCTTGGCATTTTAAGTGAATGGGATTTTTTTGTGGGGGGGAGGCAGAGGGTGAGGGAGAGAGAATCTTAAGCAGGCTCCATGCCTGGCATGGAGCCCGACAACGGGGCTAGATCCCACAACCCCGAGATCATGACCTGAGTCAGACGCTTACCCGTTTTTTTGCCTTTGGTTTTTCTGTAGCTATATGGCAAATAATTTACTTTGGATCTCCTATTACTTACCTCCAGCAAATGAGAACGTATTGGAGAAAAATACTTTTTTAAAACATGACTGTTCTAGACTGAATATTTGTGTCCCCCTGACCCTGAGTTCATATGTTGAAACTCTAACCCCTGTGTGATGGTATTAGGAGCTGTAACCTTTGGGAGATGAGCAGGATTAGACAAGATCCTGAGAGGGGAGCTCGCTGCCATTCTCTCCCCACCATGTCAGGATGCAGCCAGAAGGCAGCCATCTCTACAAAGCAGGAAGAGGGCCATCCCCAGATCCCCACTACGCTGGCACCCTGATCTGGGACCCCCAGCAGCCAGCGCCAGGAGAAATCATGTCTGTTGTTAAGCCGCCCAGTCTTTGGTGCTTTGTTACCCAGTCCATGGAGATTGATACAATGACTCTAGACGAGGAAGCTCTTTGCTTTTAATTCAGGGGAACACAAAAGCAGGAACACCAAATTTTGTGCTTGAAATTATAAAAAGTAAAACTGACTTTTTGAAAGAGTGAAGGAGAGAAGAAGGGAAGAAGAAAGAATATGAAAGAAAAAAGAAACTCTACCCAACGATCATTACCAGATGCCAGCCTTCAATTCAAACTGATTTTTCAAGCCAACTTATACACTCCTAAAATATTTCTGTGTAATTGAAGCGTTTTCATAAAGGCCTGTATGAATGGCCTGGCTATAATAAGCATCTTTTCTGGGCTAGATTACACCATCGCACCAAGTTAGAGTCCTAATTATCAGGTTTTCTTGGGAGCACCTGGCTGAGTGAACTTGTACTAAAATATATTTAATTTGGTTTTATATAGCACCTTTTAGTACACACTGTGCCTTGTTTCAAACTGCTTTAATGAGTAATGAATTAGATGCTGGCAGAGCAGTGACTCCTCAAATGAGTGAAGAGATACTACAGGCTCAGCAACAGCTCAAATTGGAAAACCAGGGCTCCTGTGGTAGCTCATCTCCTGTTCTCTGCAGGAAAGGTCATGCTGTCACGCTTTCCCATGTGGCTGAGGGCAGGGGAGCCTGGAGGAACCAGCCCGTGGACATCAGCTCGCCCATTGTGGGGCAGGCGCTGCGAGGCTGGGCACACCTGCTGGCGATGGGACCATGAGCAGCCCGGACGCCAGCAGGAAAGTAAAGAGGACAGAACCACCACAGCTGTATCCCAGAGAAATGGGGTCCCGCCAGCCGCCAGTCTGTGCTCTCAAGAGTGGGTTGAACGTGGCATCTGGTAATTTGAGGACAGGTGATTTTAGGAAAATCAGGCAGGCAAGGACTGAAACTCAGAGGAGCCCTACCTCCAAACCAAGATAGGTAGTCCCTGAGAGGTCCAAAGAGACTGAATTTACATATGTCTAGGGTGACCATTGACTTGATTTGCCCAGGACCAAGGGGTTCTAAGCTGGAATAGTCCCAGGTAAATGGGGACAGGTTGGTCACTCATATCTAGAGCAGATATTTCTCAAAAGGTGGTGCTCAGACCATCTGCTCATTTAAAGCTCAGATGCTGGTACCCTCACTCCAGACCTACGGATTGAGAATTTAGGGATGTAGGATTCAACCATTTGCATTTAACCAGTACTATGGTTGCTACCTATTTGGAAACAACTTCTGACATCCATTTTCCTAGAGAAACTAAAAACAACAGCAAACATTGTATCAACAAGGAGAATTTCATGCAAAATCTTCCTTGAAGAGAGGTAGGTCCCCAGGCCAGATAGAGCTGGGTCCACTCGATGGGAACAAGGAGCCCAAAAATTGGGGAGAGGAGACTGGCGTGGTGCCCACAAGGCAGAAGTAGGCCAAATGTCATGTAGTGTCCCCCACAAGGTTAGATGGAGCCAAGGGGCCCAAAAGCAAAGCATATAGTACTTTCCCTCTATTTCTAGTACCTAGCAAAGCCCTCAGAAAGCGAAAGTGAGCTCCATCAAGGGAGGAGAGGAGTCCAGCTGGGCACCTGGTGCTGCATCCTGCCCAAACTGCTTCCCAGGGGCCAGGAGGTTCCAGGGGAGGGTGGCCCCTTAGATAGCATAGAACCAGCTTTCATTAACTTCCTAGCTAGACCAGAAACTGTCATCGTGATCACATTCAAAACACATTTTACCATCACTGCCACCCAGTTAGGTACGTAACACAGGTGCCATCACTGAGGTAAGATCACCGAATCTAGCAGAAGCGACCTGCTCTGGGTCATAATGCAAAGAACGAAGAAAGCCCGGTGTGTCAGCCTCCAAAGCCTGGGCTCTTTCCATGTTACCCACCTGCCACCCAAATGAAGCACTCTCTATTCCTACGGACTTCTTTGCAAATACTCCCAGGACAGATGTATTTGAAAACTCATCTCAGGAGCTGCCCAATGTGCCGCAGTGTCCACTGTCACAAAGGGACAGATGCATCCTACTCACATCCCGCCATCACAGTACCTGCGTGTTGTACCACCACCCTTCCCAGCTGTATAGCCTTGAGAGAATTAGATGGGCTTTGCTTGCCTATCCATTTATCATGAGTAGGAATAGCAGGGGCTCCTGGATGATTCAGTCAATCATCAGACTCTTGGTTTTGGCTCAGGTCATGATCTCAGGGTCGTGAGATCGAGCCCTGTGTCAGGCTCCTCGTTCAGCACAGGGTCTGCTTGAGATTCTCTCCCTCCCTCTCCCTCTGCCCCTCCCTCTGCTCGCTCTCTCCCTCTAAATAAATAAATAAATAAATCTTTTTTTTTTAGAAAAAGAATGGTAATAGCAACTTCTTATAGGGTTGTTGTAAGCATAAAATAAAGTAAATTAAAAATAAAATAATGTGACCTACCACATAGTAAATGCTCAATAAATAGTAGCTATTAATCTATATTTACTCCACAATAAAATATACATGTGAAATGTCCGCTGGGCTTGCCATAGTACAATATGGACACAGATAACCATAAGCTCCAAAAGAGAAGAGAGCTCATCTGTTTTGTTTTCTGCCTGAGGTTTGTTTCCAGCTGCAATGATCATGAAATTATATTCAATGGCTTGAGGCACTCACTACATGGAAGGGTCTAGCTGAGAACACAACAAAACTTAATCTCTAGCTTCCGAAAAACACCCACAAGTTAGAGCACTAGCTGTGTTCAACTGAGTAATAATAGCAACCACAGAGTCAAAGCCTGCCATGCGTCAAGCACCTTGTGTCCATTACCTGTTTCACTGCTTACAGAGATCTTACAGATCCATTCATTCCTTCACCCACCACGTATTTGCCCAGAGCCCATCATATAACGGGCACTGTACTCAATTCTAGGGCTCCATGACTAAGCCGTCCCTTGCCCTTACTGAGCTTACCACACACTGGAGAGGACAGGTGTGGTGCTATCCTGTAGGTATCATTAACCCTCTTTGATAAATGAGGAAGCTGAGGCTCAGTGACATGAAATCGTCTCCAAGTGACATGGCCAGCACGTGATGGCACCTGAACGGAAGCTCAGGTCAGCCCAGTTCTAAAGCTTGTGCATCATCCCCCATGACGCAGTGTTTCTAGCCTATTGAGCAGAAGGAAAAGTCAATGCCAGAAAGCAACAGGTCTGAGCATAAAGAAGTTACTGTTGAAAGCCCAGATAAGGGAATAGTTAAATCTGATCTCAAGAGCCTAGAAAACTTTTAGAAATAGTAACTTTTAATTTGGAGTTTAACT
Source organism: Zalophus californianus (assembly GCF_009762305.2). Classification (NCBI taxonomy): domain Eukaryota; kingdom Metazoa; phylum Chordata; class Mammalia; order Carnivora; family Otariidae; genus Zalophus; species Zalophus californianus. The sequence continues at coordinate 85,198,425 of NC_045609.1, forward strand.
CAGTTTCTCTAGGTAGGTCAGAAGGGTATTCCAAGCAGGAGGAATGGCATATGAAAAATGATGATCAGAAAGGGGATGTAGAGTCTTAGGGCTGCAGGAGGTCACGGGGACTGGGGTGTCCCTGCAGGGGGAGGGGAAAGACAAAATGAGAGCCCCAGACCAGCTGAAGAAAGAAACCAGGGCCCTGGGCACCATCATAAAGAATTTGGACATGGGCGCCTGGGTGGCTCAGTCAGTTAAGCGACTGCCTTCGGCTCAGGTCATGATCCTGGAGTCCCGGGATCGGGTCCCGCATCGGGCTCCCTGCTCGGCGGGGAGTCTGCTTCTCCCTCTGACCCTCCCCCCTCTCATGTGCTCGCTCTCTCTCTCTCTCTCTCTCTCTCTCATTCTCAATCTCTCAAAATAAATCAATAAATCTTTAAAAAAAAAAAAAAAGAATTTGGACATGGTTGCTGGGACAATGGGGAGCCTTGAGGGGTTGAGCATGGAAATGGCAGCAGCAGGGCGTGGCATGAGGGAATGGGGACGTCACCCCCCCACACACATGTTCTTTCCCCTCTGTGAGAGTCCTTCCCGTGCCCTGCCCTGGCCTAGAGCCCTGGGAGAAGCTTTTGCCCCAAATACCCCTCCCCCATTGCTCCTGCCCCTGCAGTGGGAGAACCCACTTGTACCCCCCATGTGTTCCTGCCAGTCTTCCCAGTCTTAGGAAGATTTTGCTTTTCTCATTACCTTCCACAAGCTCCCATCTCTAATGTATCAAACATCTCCATCGACCACATCCAGAGCACAGTGAGCCCCGTTCTTTCTCAGTGAGGTGCAATGTGGAGGGTGGAAGATGGGAGCTGAGGCATCAGATAGGCTTGAAAGCAGGACCCTGCCCCTTACCGGTCATGGGGCTGACCATGGTATCTCACCTCCAAGAACACATGTCTAGTTGGGCTCCTGTCAGAAAGATTAAATGAGATGCTGCCTATGCCTGACCCATGAGCAGCTCCAGTAAATGAGAGTGGACACCACCACCACCTCTAATGTCTATCCAGCAGCTCGTCCCGAAGGTGCTACCTGGGCTTTCCTGGGAGGAATGACGTCAGAGGATTCATTCTCCTCCTTCCTGGAGATGGACGACCCACATCATCATGTTAGATGCCAGGAGAACTCCATCAGTGAGAGAGGCTGTTTAGCTCTGTATAAGCCAGAGTTTCTACAGCTCCTAGAGCCATGAAAATTTTATTTCGTCTGACAGCAAGACACAGAGCTCCCTCGGCCAAGATCTTTGATGTCATCGGGACTCATCTCTTTCTCTCCCGCTCATCAGCGAATCCCGTTGGCCCTGCTTTCAAAATATATGCAGAATCAGGTCCCTTTTCAACCTCCCTCTGCTGCCTTTACGGTCCACGCCACCATGTCTCACCTGGATTGCCTCTCTGCTTCCACTCTTTGCTGTGAATCAGCCTTGCCGGTGTACTAAGCCACCCCAACGTAGTACTTGTCCAGCATTGCTTATTACTCAAGATCCTGTGGTTCTCTGGAAGTCAGGAACAACTTGGTGGACATCGGTGCTCAGCTGGGGCTCAGCTTACACTGAATGCAAACTGTCGGGCTTGGTGGTCCAGGGACAGGGGCCTGAATCGGCACGGTTCTCCTGCGTCCCATGAGTCACTCGTTGTCCAGCAGGCTAGGCAGGGCTTCTGCACCTGCCGGTCTTTGGGTGCCCAACGACAGCAAACCAGGACAAACCCCCACCCAGGTACGCTGCACTGATGTCTCTTTGGCCAAATCAAGTCACGTGGCCAACCCCAATGCAGCATGGGAGGGGCTACCCAAAGGCGTGAATGCAGAGAGGACAATACAGAAGCCAGTTTGCAAACAGTCTAGCACAAGAGAATTCCCTGGGCTCTGAAAAGGCCCCGTGATTGGGCCCTGGGTGATTGGGGGCTGGGTGATCTCACCTTTTTGCTCCCCTCACCGTCTGGTGCACTCGTCCCACATCAGTATCCTTGACTATTGTCCAACCTGCCGTATTAGTCAGCGTTCTCCAGAGAAACAGAGCCAATGGGGCATGTACACATAGAGAGAGGGATTTATTTTAAGGAATTGGCTCACATGATTATAGAGGTTGGCAAGTCCAAAATACGCAGGGTAGACTGGCAAACCGATGTCTCAGGAAGAAGCTGATGTTTCGGCTCAAGTCTAAAGACAGAATTCCTTCTTCCTAGAGGGACAGCAGGCTTTTTCTCTGAGGGCCTTCGCCCGATTGGATGAGGCCCACCCACGCGGTGGAGAGTAATGTTCTTTACTCAACATCTACTGACTTAAATGTTATTCTCATCTAAAGCATGCCTTCCCAGTGGTATCTAACCTGGTGTTTGACCAAGTATCTGAGTATTGTGACCTAGCTGGGTTGACACAGAAAATTAACCAGCACACCTGTCCATCACATTCTCAGCTCCTGGTCCTTCTATGTGCTGTTCCCTCTGACCCAGATGACTTTCTCCTAGCTTGCCCCTTGAATTTGACACACCTCTCCTCCACCTTCATCTCAGGGTGACTCTTCTAGGCTGAAAATCTAAAATAAACGTTCTTTCACACTCTATTCCCTTCTTTGTTTAGTTTTTAGCATTCATTCCTACATAAATATTTGTTTATCTGATTACATCTGTCTCCCCAACTAAAAGCAAGCTCATGATGGTAGGGTTTTGTCTCTTTTGTTCCATTTATCACCAGCACCTAAAGTGGTGCCTGGTTGAGAGCATACTCAAGTGTTTGTTGAATGATTAAATGAATCAGTGAATTCATTTTATGAAATGGAGCATACTTTCAGCAGTGTTTTCCTAAACCACACAAATATTAAATTACACCAAGAAAAATCATAAACTTTGAAAACTTTATAAATTTGTTAGGCATTTGCCAAGTAACACAAGCTAGCCTTTTAACTCCTCATCCATTACCTGGGAACCTGAGTTAAGTTGTCCCTGTTTATCACCAAGTTTGAAGTATTAGGGTTAAGATAAACAGCTTCCTTAGTCACGGAGAAATCACCCCTGAAATGACAAGAAGGAGAAATAAAGCAACGCAAACTCTACTTTTATGAAAACCAGAACTCACCTGTAATGGCACACCGCCACATGGGAAGGACCCCCTACCACAGCAGGAGGCAGGGCAGAGGTGCAGGAAGAGCAATGGAGGGGACACCTTGGGCTTCGGCTGCAGAGCTCAAGAAAAACTTCCAGAAAAGGGGCAAGGTCTAAGATGCTTGGTTTGGAAGCCAAAAAACTGGGTATACCAGGGGAAGAAAATTCCCTTTCCCCAGATTCTGTTTCTGTTTGGCACCATGCAGAAGCAAGGGAAATGTGGCTGAATGAGGAAACACAGATTCATGCGGTATTTGCCGAAAGTTGTTGGAGAGGTGGATGGGGAGAGACTTATTTAAAGGTGGTCTTACAGTTCACGTCTCTGGCTAGGGACAGGCAAATGCCAAAAGACCATGCTGTCTTTTTTTGTTTTCTTTGGTTTTTTTTTTAAGATTTATTTATTTGAGAGAGAGAGAGAGAGAGAGAGAGTGCACAGCAGGGGGAGGGGCAGAGGGAGAGGGAAAAGCAAGCTCCCTGCTGAGCAGGGAAGCCCGAAGCAGGACTCGATCCCAGGACCCTGAGATCATGACCTGAGCGAAGGCAGACGCTTCAGCGACTGAGCCCACCAGGTGCCCCAACAATGTGCCGTCTTAAGAGCTTCCCTGATAATCAAGAACACTGGCCTGACCCTTGCCAACATTAAACTCCTTCTAAAGCCTGGCTCATGAATAATTAATCTCATTTCAGGATGAGTAATAATTTTAAAAAATGAATAAGCACAGAACATATTTAAAGTACTACTGGAAAGGGAGGAAATGGACAGGAAAATAAGTGGTAAATAAAGAACACTCACTAGAAAGACGTTTCCACAGAGCAGATGGAAATTGTTGCCAAACAAGCCCCATGAATTTTTTAAAACTTAATGAAATAATTACTTCTTTAATACAAAATCTCAGAGCAGAGCTACAGGAGTGCAGAAAATATGGAGAACAGCAAAAGCAGAAGAAATAAGATGAAAAGAAGTGGAAGAAAAGCTAAAGTCATCCCAGAGATGAAGGGCACGTTGACAAGAACACAACAGGAAGAGCCTTGCCTGACAGCACAGAAGGGCACGTGGAAGGCAGTCCCGGGAACCTGAGCAAATAAGACGAAGTCAGCGAAGATGCATGAAGAAGGGCTGGGTAAATAACGTATGGGTAAGACACAGAACGCATAAAGGGTGTCCCTGGAGCAGAAAGCTGAAAAACTGGAACAAAAAATTAAAAATATATATATAAATGTAAGGAAGCTTTTCATAAATAAAATACAACTTGAACCTACAGAATTGAAAGAGTGAAATGTGGACCAAGAAACATGATGTGGAATGGTCGATACCGAGCCTTGTCTAGTGAAGACATTGATCCTCCCAGAGGACACACGGGAGGGAACCCAGGCATAGACGGGTCCACTCCAAGAACCATCCACTCACAAAGTCCTCAGGGGGAGAAAGGGTTACCCCAAGAATCTAGCACCTAACCAAACGGTAATGCAAGTATTAAAGGAAACAAACGGTCACGAACTCAAGAGATGTGGTGTCTATAGGCCTTTCTAATAGAAACAACTGGACGGCACCTCAAGCCATCCGAAAGTGGATGGAGAGATACTTGGTGGGGATTGGCAAGGAGCGTCAACCCACTGATCTGGAGTGTTGACCTCCAGTGGCATCTGTGAGGGTCGATGAGGAACACGGCGCAAATGTCCCAACTTTCCTGCTCTACACAGTTTCCACGGCAAGGTGGTGAGGGGGAGAGTGGCTTAGAGTTGGCGTAAGTGCACTCTTTTTCTCATCTTTTACATCGGGGGAACAAAGATGCCATTTTCGAAGGTGATAAATCAAGTAATATGTAAAAGTATGTATAAATTCATAAACGCAGCAAATGTGAACACTAAAGAAATAATATAAGTTTTAAAAACCGGGTGGGGGAGGACGTGGCAGGAGGTACACTAACAGTATCATGACCTTAGGTCTTCCCAAAATGCATTTCTCAGTTTTACGAAACAATAAAATAATTTACGTCAAAGAATTGAGAGGAGAATCCACTCTCGAGGTTTTGGGCCCAGCTTCTAACCTCGTCTTGGACCTGAGCCAGTTTCCTTGCTGTGGTCAGGGTGCATCCGGCAATCCGCAAAAACACTTCTCTGGGTGAGCTCGTTCACAAGTGGCAACGATAGGCCATCCCTCCGTGTGTCAGCATCTACATGTCAAGCTGCATAACATACTCCACTGTCATGCAGTCCTCACTATGCCCTCCTGAAGTAGGCCTTCCTTTGGGTCTCATTTCTCAGAAAAAGAAAACCTTGGAAGGTCATTAGTGTACACAGCTAGGAAACCATAAAACTAGAACTTGAACCTTGGTGCCACCCGCCCTCCCATCCAGACTCTCAACCTCTCACACTGGAATATCTCTCACCCCTGTTCTTTGTCTGGTTAAGTGTTTCTCGCTGTTTAAGGCTCACCTGGCATGTCGCCCTCCTTCCGCAGCCCAGGAGTTACCAACCCTGCTTCCTCCGTGCCCCACAGCTCAGCACCCGCCAACGAGGGCACAGTCACTCAGCCAGCTAATACAGGGAACTATCGGGGTGACTCATACCGCATCTTGTCCTAAGAAATGGAATCAACAATTTAAGAATCATGTTAAATTCTGACTCCAGCTTTGCCAGTTGGCTCTTTCTTTCTTTCTCTTTCTTTTTCTTTCTTTCTTTCTTTCTTTCTTTCTTTCTTTCTTTCTTTCTTTCTTTCTTTCTTTCTTTCTTTCTTTTCTTTCTTTCTTTCTTTCTTTCTTTCTTTCTTTCTTTCTTTCTTTCTTTTCTTTCTTTCTTTCTTTCTTTCTTTCTTTCTTTCTTTCTTTCTTTCTTTCTTTCTTTCTTTCTTTCTTCTTTCTTTCTTTTCTTTCTTTCTTCTTTCTTCTTCTTTTCTTTCTTTTCTTCTTTCTTTTTTACCACTTTATCTTAATGCAGACCTTTGAGTTAGCCGAAGCAAAGTCAGAGCACTCCACTTTGTGAAGCACACTTAGACACAACTTCGTCCCTAAGCTCATTTCTGAGTCCATGGCGGGGGCGGGGGGGAGGGAGGGTAACCATGGAAAGTAAACAATACTTCAGATGATTGCAGAAACAAATACAAATTCTGTGCAGTCTCCAGAGGATTCTGCTGCCTTGGGAATGCTACAAATCCGAAATCAACCTTCAGTTGCCCAATCTGGGGAGCACTCCAGTCTCTGATTTCCTCTCTCTTGTCCATTTGGTGGTGGGTGGGCAAGCGGGTCCGAAACATCATTCCTCTCTTTTCCACAGCTGACCGTCGACCTCCCACACAAAAACTAGGCTCCCACCTGCTGACTCTTAGCATTCTCCGTTTTGATTTTTGGTCCAGAAATGATCTGGGGGAGGAGCTACAAGGAGGTTTAGGAAATGTACTCCAAATTTCTTTCACCCTTCTATATTATCTTCATCTTTATTTCTTGCATCTCCTCATGCCTTTGCATGAGGACCTTAATTTAGATCAGAAGCGACATAGATGGCAGCTATCCCATCTTGAATGGTACCTCATACGGTTTACTAGAGTGAAGGAGACTTCTCTTTCCCTTTAAATAGCATATTCTACCCCCAGGTGGAAAGATCTGTTTGCTAGTCTTCTTTCAATTAAACAGCATGGTCCTCTTTCAGGAAATACGAGGTCTTTTCTTACGGGTTTCTCAGTTGCCCATTAGCTAGATTCGGGATAGAACAGGAAGAAAGTTTCTTTGTCAACTCAGGAATATTCACAGAGAAAATCTTATCTATCAAATTCCATTCTTTGTCACTATGTAAATTGGGATGGTAGCCTTTGGGGAAACATTTGAGAAAGGGAAGTAAGTGAATAAAAGACATGCAAGGGATGCAGAAGTAAACATGTTTAGAGAAGCTAATGCTTTTCTGTTGCTTCTGTGGATCACAGAAGGCCTGCAGGCAGGACACAGGCTTGGGGCAGTTACCCCCTCACCTGGGGGCGCCCCATTGTATCAGGATTCTGTGGAGCTTCTCCTCTGCCTCTTTCCCCGTGGCTTTAATTGTGCGCATAGGGTGGTTACCCTAAGCTTGGAATGAGGACCCCATTAGTGGAAAGAGAGCTAATTCTAGACGATCTCATTATCTATTCTCTGGTACCATTAATTAACCAGTGGGCCAAGGGCTTGCCATGTACCACACAGCTGTCATGTCAGATGTCTTCCCTGCTACAACCACTACCCGTCACGTCACCGCGTCTAAGAGCACACAGGGAGACCCTAGCGACGGTGAGGCTCATTCATCACAGGCCACGGCTCAAGACCGTGAGGAGAGAGATACCTCATAGTTATAAAGCAGTTCATCTTGCCCGTGACAGGAGGGTGGCTGGAGCATAGAGTAGGGGGTTGATGAACTATTATAAAATCAAACACCCCAAAAGAATAGCCAAACAAAAGCCTTTTTCAAAGGCATCTTTATCCCGGACCCTTTCTCCCGATTAGACGCCCCAGTAATGTCGGAGGGGGCCGAGATGACCTGAAACCGGACACATTTAAAGCAAAAGTGGCCATTGAGAGAAAATGACTTCTTACTTTGGGAGAGCAGAAAATGTCTGAAAATGTGAGTAATGTGTCTTCCAGAAAATAGCATAAAACAAATGTTGCCAGACCTGCTTCTTCACGTGCTACATTGTACTTTTATGCATGTACGCTGTGTGAACAAGCGGGTTAAAAGTTAAACAGCCGCCTAGGGCTAAGAGCTAGAGCAAGGCACAGGTAGGAAATGGGCTCCCTGACTTCCAAACTATTACTCTATGTCTTTAGCAGGAACTAACAGGCACCGGTGTACAAAAATGTCTTTCCTGAAGGGGCCGGGTATTATGAAATGGGGCTGCTTTAATGTCTGAAATAGCCATCTGACCTTTAATCCAAAGCCATAAATTTATCATTGTCTGAAATTGGTGGACTATCATTCTTATTAAGGCCAGTTTTTAGGATTTAGCTTTTACAGAATACTTAGTCTCCAGTGCATGAAAAGAGACTTAAAATTCACTGGGGTACCCTGGAAAACGGTAGAATGAAAAGGAATTAGCGATTTTGAAACAGGACATGGTCACGCTGCTGAATAAAGTAACAAAGGCAAGAGGAAAAACAATGCTTGGTGAAATCAAGTTAGTCGATATTTCATAAAATGATAAATACCTAGAAGTCATGTTTATATATAATGAATTACAATCCTTCCACATTTACCTTAGTAACATTTTACAGGGGTTGTATTTTACTCCCAACTACCAATTATGTCATCATTCTGGCATTTACCTGGACATAATGATACACAGCCAACCCATTCTTGTAACATAATTCATTGCTTGAAAGTGTTTGTAAAGTCACACGGCATTCTACATACACATAATGACTCGGATATTGCTATTAAATTTTACAGATTAAAGTTTAGTAAACCTTAAAAATCTGATGTTGGTTTCTGGGTATCTTATTAATCCTAAAGGAAAAGATGTTCAGCTATTTAAATGTCAATAAATGTGTAACCCTGTAAAAAAGCAGACAATGTATAATCCATTATACAATGCCTCAACTACCGTTTTAATGGAAGAGAGAGACTTGCTTTTTTAACCGTTAAAGCAGGTCATTTAGACTTGCACTTCTGCCACAACATTATGTCATCTATTAAAATATGAAAATACACACATAAACACATACATACAAACTTTCACACTTCATACCCTCAAGCTCCGCGTCTTCCTTTCCCTGACTCATTAAACTCGGTAAAGAAATCACAACTGTACCCCTGGTTTGCATTTATTCAGTTTAATTTAGGTTTGGAGGGGGAAAAAAAACACAAGAATTCAGATCTTTTTATAAGCTTGTGAGGTCACCAAATTTAAATTACGCCTTTGCCTGTAAAGCACATTAATAAAAGTACTATACAGAGGGAAATTTAATATGAATGGTTAAAATGCATGGAATTCAGATTTTACTGTCAAACAGCTCAATTAAACAAATTGAATTTTAAAGCAACAAAGGGGAATTGAATCAAATTAGGACCAGAGTGAGATCTGAAATGTGGGCGCGTGTGGCTCTCCAGCAGCGAGTTTTCTTTATTTGTTGCCTCGGCCGTTGGAGGAGACTAGCAGGGGCTGCACTACAAAAGGATAAAAATGTTCGCCATTGAAACACAGTTTTTGGCTCCCAATAAATCATCTGTCACTTCATCACAGCCCAGTAGATAATGAGCAATAAAGTTTTCACACTCAGGGAATGAGGACACAGACGCAAGAAATACAGCTGAAGCTGTAAGTCTGGCTTTTCTGAAAATGGAAGGTGCTTTGTATAAGAAATGGCCCTACGATCTCTTCAAAGAAGAACACAGCATCTGTACAATAAACAATTTACTGCATTAAAAATTAAACCCCATTTATTAGCAACTTTAATGACAACAGTATGTTGAGGTCGATGCATTAAATAAAGCATGATGTTGATCCAGAAATAGCCCCGTGCTCACAATCTTGCTGGAACAGGGCGGTCTATACAATGAGTCACTATAATTTTTACTGGCATTATTTGAAATGTTTATGTGCATACAGAATTCCCCATTTGGCATTTAAATGGTGTTAACATATCTGTGACTCAAAAATAATTTTTATTCAGATGAGTTTCTGTATATTTGCCCCCACACATACACACACAAAAGAAATCAATTGAAAAGAACAAGAAATTTGAACTATTGATTCCAAAATCATATGCTAGGCTACTCCACAAATGCATCCCTGGTATTTGCAGATTTTCTACAAAGCTTTCACCACAATTACCCTGAATTGTTTCTGACTTTTACTCACCCATCTCTGAAACCTGCACGTGGGTGGGCTACATTATAACCAAAACCAACTGGACAGAGAATAAACCAGAAAATACGGGGAAGAAAGACGAAGGGAGAGGGAAAAAAAAAAAAAAAAGGAAAAGCCAACTCAGTGTCACACCAGTTGCCCTGAATAAAATATTTCATAAAAAGTGCTCATTGAAACTGGCACAGTTGAATGTGGGGCAGTCAGATGACCCCTCAAAGCAGATCTTTCCTGTGCTGGTCACCAGATAGGCCGTGGGTCCCTGCCCCTGCAAAGGAGGACAGAACCAGCCTGCCTCTTGTTACAGGAGTTCTGCCCACGCTCTCATTGCTGAAATGTGTGCGTGAGGACAGAGTTAGCCTTGCGGTTCTCTGGTGGGTTCCTAGGGCCACGCTTCGGGAGGTCAGATGATGTGGCTCAATAGGATGCCAGCTACAGTTCAAAGCACGCACCCCAGGATTTCTCGCCTGGGTCCTGTCTCAGAGCCCCTGAGACTCAGCTCCTCCTTGGAGGGCATCCTTCCCTCCCAAATAGTCCGGAGAGAGCCACGCCAGGTACCTGGAATGCCACATGAGCTCTGCCTCCCAAATTCTGCTTTGTCAATTCCAAGTCCTAGGACAGGTCACACCACAAACCTTGGGGAGGAAGGGAAATAAATCATAAATTATAAATTAAAATCTGCTTTAAACCAAGAGGAGAAAAATCCAAAAGGCTTTTTGGATGACCACTATATTCACATCTTGTGGACCTGGGTTCCACAGGGTGGGTGTGCACTGCCAGGTAATGTTTCACCGGGGGCCCCTGGGCAAGGGGGCAGGGCAGGGGGTCCAGAGGTGTGCTTGGTAGGAGTGAAAGAAACACCCCTTCTCCCTTTGGTTGATGGTTGATGCAGGGATGCCAGGAAATGGCATGGGTGACAGGAACCTTAGAACACCATCCAACCCAAAATCTATAAATCTCTTACCTAATTTCACATCTATTCTATGAAAGTCCCCTGATCCAATAGGACTCACGATTTTTAATTAATGCTGTTTGATCTTATTAACGAGTGTAAAATTATAATGAAACAAATTGCAGCAATTTGCAGTTGAAAGATATTAACTAATACTATTGCAACAGAAAAAAAAATCACGCTGATATGTAAATAAATGCAAATCAGATCTCCTTGCTGTATTTTGTGCCTAGTTTCTGAGAAAGGCAAGTCACTTAAAATCCTTATTTCTCAGTTGTATTCGTTAAAATAATGCATGTTAATTATATTCCGACATTCATCTGACAAATAACTGATAAGTTACACAATGTAACTACTAATAATCCTTGCAGCCCATTTTATTATCTTATGAAATTAGAGATTGAACATTGATTATGACTAATAGGGGATTTCATCCAATAAAGACAGCACATGAGAAGAAGTATATAAAGAAATGGGTAGCTGGCTTTTGAATAGCTAAAAGGAGCTATGTTCAGTCATTAATTAGCAAAGACAAATACTCTGGGTAAAGATTGTAATAGTTGTACTTTGTCAGACTGGAGATGAATTATTTATTTCAACCCCAGCTATACTGTAGAGTACAAGTTGAGTTTGTTTAGCAACAATAGTAGAAATGTATTTGCTACAGGGCCAGCCTGGTAACACTGCTTGTTAAGGCCCATGTGCTATTTGTAAGCAAATTTATAGGAAAAGTACGCAATGTCTAATCCTAAACTACTCCAGCCTCAGACTGAAGGGTGATTTTACAAACGTCCTGCAGCACTCCATCATCCCTTCATTTTAATGTCTTTATTTTATGATTTTGTTGATGAAATACTACGTACCCAGTGCTCAAAATTCCTTTTAGGCTGCAGGCACTGGCTAGTTGACATGGCAAGCTATATTTTACGGCCGTATATTTCAGCTCTCTCTGTCCAAGTTGGAGGACACAGTAGCCAAGATGGTTTTTCATCGTAGAAATATATTTTCATATTTATTTATTGATTTGACTAATGTATCTATTTTTCAATTCACATGCTTATGTTTCAATCCATTAAAGTGATTCATGGTCAAATAATATGTTATTGCAAGTACAAAGAGGAGATAAAAACCACTGTACATTTGCTATAACACAAGAACAAAAATAATAAAAAAAACATTGCATGATTAAATATAGTTTTAATCCCCCAAAGATCAAAAAGAAAATGATGTTTTTAATTATTTCACAAAAAGGCATAAAATAAAAGTTTTTTAAGAAAAAAATGCAATGCAATTACCTATGAAATAAGTTTCCCAGTAATAAATATTTTGTGGATGTTTCTTAACAAGATTAAGTACTCAATACGGACTTAGCATAAAGCATGAAATTAACAACAAAATAAAATCTAAAATGGATCTCAACGACTCAGCAGGAGACTGGGTGGCAAAGCTGACCAGCTCCTGGATGTAAGCACTCCATCCTTCAAGTGCCTTTTCCTGGAGCAACTCGGTGAGGTTAATATGCTCTTGAGATCCTAGATTCTTGGGATGAAGATAGCCACTGACTTGGCTAATGGGCAGCCATGCTGACCAGCCACCCCAAGTGCTGGGTGAGCCTTGAGACATCCCATTTGGTTTGGCCCTAAAGGGACCCTCCAGTGGACGAGACTGGGGAGAAATCATCGCAAGGCTGCTGCTTCTTGGCACCCGTCCCCTTGCAGACTTGCAACAAATTTCATTCCGCTTGAATGCTTATTTTATGAACGCTTAGAGGTGCAAAATAATTAAAACACCGGTATGTACATGCGTGTGTTTGTGTGTGTGTGTGTGTGTGTGTGCACATATGTGTCTGGAGATAGAGTGTATTATTTCAGGACACACCATCTTGCTATGTGATTATGTTTAAACACAGAAGGTGAAAGAGATACAGGTGCACAAAGAAATACAAAGCCTAAACTCGCTCAGGACAAGAGAAGTCACTTGCACTCCTGGAGCAACAATAAGCATTGGTCCCAGGAATGATCTCGCACAGTGGGCAATAATCCAGGATGGAAACAGAACACTGACAATAAAATGGGATGAAAGGGGGCGCAATTTACATCAAAGGTGACTGACATGTGCAGGCATGTCTTAGAGAGGAAATAGGACTACAAAGGAAAGAGAAAGCCCCTGCCGGCACGGAGTTGGGGCTGTGAGGATCCCGGCTCTCTGCAGAGGGTGTGACCTTTACTGTGGCTGGGATGGGAGGTGCGTGGCCCAGCAAGGACAGGGTACAGCAGGTGAGGTCAAGGCCAAGTCGGTAAGCTCCTTCATTCCACATTCAAAGATGTCTACTGAGCATCCGCCACGTGCCAGGTTGGTGTTAAGGAGCTGGTGTTAGTCTCTTCTCTTTTCCAAATATTTTCTATAGATCTGGCCAGACCTCAGCTGCCTTTCAAAGAAATCCGGAAATAAGGAAATTATTACCAGTGGTGTGGAGAATGGCTGTATCTCATTACTAGTCTCACATGGGTTTGGCTCTCATCTCGTATCTGATCTTCTCCCAGCCTAAACCAGGAGAGGTATCACAAGCCCAGAGCGTGGACCTCACAGTCGGCAGCTTGTCCCAGCCTTAGTGCCCATCTTGCTCTGAGAGTTGAGAGCAGGGGGAGGGGGCATCCAGGGTGAGCTAATGCTTTCCTCTAGAGCAGACTGCATGTAGAGGGGGGGATCCTTCTCACACTGTATTCAGTGTGAGTGCACAGGACAGAATGAGAAGATATCAGAGAGGAGCTCTGGACATACTTGGAATATTCTTCACCAGCTCAGCCCTTCCCTTTCCTGGTCTTCTGCAGAAGCCAGGAGGTTTCTTTCTGCTCACTGGTCCTCGAGGCATATCTCCATTCTCTAGACCTCATCTGAGAATCCAGATTGCAGGGATTTAAGGATGAGCCTATAGAAGAAAGATAAAAATCATTCACAGTCTCAAAATTTAGAAATATCCATTTAAACATTTTTTTTTATTTTTAAACATTTTGGTGATTTTTTTTTCCTACCTTTTGCCATAAGAATTCACACTTTTCAAATTAAACCTTGGGTCAGCCCCTTCAGACTGTTTCATTGCCCACATTTTACACTAAATGTTTTATACTAAATAGTATTCCACAACAATTTTGAATGGTTGCCTAGCATTTCATGGTATGAATGTACCGTGAATATACAGCTGATTACACTCTGTTTTCCTGTCACCAAAGATACTGCAATAAAAAAAAAATCTCTGAAGCCAAGTCTTTATTAATATCCATAATTATTTCCATAGGATAAAACTTAAAGTAGAATTTAAAATACTGGAAAATTGGTAACCAGACAGGCTATATCATACACTTCACCTTCAGCTATGCCCATTTTCCTACACGCTCCCAACATCAGATATTCTCATTAAAATGCTTTTATAAGTAAACATTTATATATGTAATTTTATAAGTAAAAGAGTATCTCATTTTTATTTGCATTTCATTACGAGTCAAGTCTAGAGATTTTATGCTTATTGGTCATTTACATTTCTTCTCTTTTATTTAATTACCCTTTTAAATCTTCTGCATATTTTTCTTCCTGTAATTTTATTTTTTAACCTAATATTTATTAGTTTTTGTTGGTTTGTTTAACCACAGAGAAGCATAAAGAAGAAAACTAAACTTGCTAATAATCTCTCTCCAGGAATGTCACTGACATTACTTCTTTAAAAATGCCTGTGCAAGATTAGAAAATGCAGCAATGTGCTTCCTTCTATCCCCAGGGCCCATGCCAGCTCCTCTTCTCAAATCCTGTCCCTGAAAGTCATGTTCTTTGATTCCTACCACACTTTCGCTCCACACACGTGTGCGCACACATTCCACACATGCATTCACACACCCAGTGCTTTGCTTTGCTTTCACAGTTAGTAGCAGAGGTTAGAGATTTTTCCCATATAATCATACCATGATCAAACCATATCCTTTGTCATGACTGCGTAAGATAACTAGTCCCTCAGTGCTGGATGCATTGTTTTTATCTGGGTTTTGTTATTTTAACAGGACGGGAATCAAAGTGTGTGTGGGGGAGGGGGGAAAGAGACAGAGAAGGCACTTTGTGAGTATGAGGGTAAAGGCCTAAAGGTGGGGGATTTCTGGTTTATACTTTTTTAGTGATTTGAAAAATTTTAACATACTGAAGATGTTGACACTTGAACTGTAATATAAGTTGCAAACATTTTTCATAGTTTCTTTACAATCTAATTTTTTAACTTGGAAATATATTTTTCTAATTTCAAACCCAGTGACTTTTCTTTCCTGGTTTCAACATTTGATTGTCACATTTACAAAAACCTTTGCTTACAGAAAGATTAAATAAACTTTTACATAGATTTTTTTCCTGGTATTAATATAAAATAGACCCATTCTTAAACTTAAAATATTGATCCTCCTGGTGCTCATTTTAAGTCTAAGTATAAAATAGGGATCTAACTTTTCTTTTTCCAAAGGCTTAACTAGTTGCCCCTAACTATTTACTGAAAAACCCTTTCTTTTCTTACTACCCTAAAATGTCATCTTGGTTATATCTAAATTATTCATGTCTCTCCCTGAAATTTCTTTCTGTGCTATTGATCCATATACCCTGCACCACGAGCACATTGTTCTAATCACTCTAGTATTTTAATATCTAGTAGGTCAAGTCCTCTCTCATTATTCTTATTTTTCAAAATTTCCTTGGCTCTTCTCAGCCATTTATTTTTCCAGATGAACTTTAACAACATTCTGTTAAGTTCCACCCTAAATCCCGCTGGGACTAGAATTGGATATTCATTGAATTTGTGGATGAATTAGGAGAAAGTTGACATCTGCACTACTAAATCTTCTCATACAGGAACATTATTCTTTATACTCATTTAAGTCTTTCTTTTTTCCATCCCTTGGCAAAGTTTTATAATTTTTAATACTTTTCCAGGACACTTTGTAATTTTATTCAGACTTATTTTATATTTCTGTCACTATTGTAACAGATTGTAAGATGTTTTTGCCTGGAATGTATGTTCTATGCAACTTTTGGCTGTTTTGTGTTAAATAAGAATCTGCTAATTTATGCATATTAGTTATAAATTAAATTTTAGTTGACATGGTTAAATATTAGCTAAAAATCAGCTAAAATTGTCTTGGTAACTCTAATGTGGTTTGAGTTGATTTCTTTAGGTTTCAGAAATAGTTATGTCAACTGGAAACCATTCTAATCTTTTCTCTTCGTCTCGAGTAATTCTGTGTCCTTTTTCTGAAACTTACAAAATAGTCTATTTACGCAACTAATAATGTATGGAACACTACATCTGAAACTAATGATGTACTATAAGTTGGCTAATTAAATTTAAATTAAAAAAAATTAAATAAAACTTACAAAATAGTCTATTTAAATAGGAATCATAATGATCAGCTTGGGTTGTTCTTAACTGTAAAAGATGTGATTCTAATGAGACCAGGCAGGCACAGGTTGATGATCTTATAAAATACTGTTTCCATGCTTAGGACATATCCCCTTTATCTCCTTGTTGTTAATATCAAGAAGAAATGTTCAATTTTATCAAATAACTTGGCTGCATCAAACACAATAAGCACATGTGTTTTTACCTGCATCCTACAAATGGGGTCGATTCTCCCAGATTTCTTCGGGATGATTCATGCCTGCGTGCAATGAACACTATGAAGTCACAGTAGATCAGTCTTAAAAGTTTGGAATCTGGACTCAGAAAAATCTAGGTTCGAATCTCATCTCTACTACTTCCTGGTTACGCCATAATGAGCGACTTACTTGACCTCATCAAGCCATCCGGCCTTCCTCTTCTTAAACACAGTTGCCAAGGATTAAGTGAGATTCGTGTATACAAAGCCCTCCACAGGAACACGTTCAACAAATGTTAGAGTAAATCATTATTTTTGAATATGCTGTTTCTTTCAGTTTGGTAACAAAAAATTTTTATTTAGGACTTTTTCATAGGTGAAATTGATTTATAGCTTTCTTTCTATATCTGTATTAAGATTTGATATCAAGAATCTTCTATTTTTATAAAATGAATTGAAAAGATTTTCTCCTTTCCTATGCTCAGAAATAGTTTATATCGAGTAGAAATTAATTGTCGGTTGAAAGATGCAAATAAGCGGAAATCACCCTTGAAACCACTACATTTGGTTGTTACACTTCTGGGAGGTAGAAGGAAAATGGTTTGGTTTCTTTCTCGTTTCATGTGGTGACATGGCCCAGTCCGGGGCTCTACCTCATACTCTGAGTCAATTTTCATCATACATATTCCTAGGAACCCATTGTGTCATCAAGATTATCAACGATATTCAGACGTATTTTTTATCATCTCTGCGTCTTGTGTGAATGGTCCCTCAACGCAACCTGGTGCGTTTGGAAGGTGATTTTTTATTTTGTTTTATCATACAAAATAAACTTTTAAAAATTATTTTCAGGGGCGCCTGGGTGGCTCAGTCGGTTAAGTGACTGCCTTTCGGCTCAGGTCATGACCCTGGAGTCCCCGGGTCGAGTCCCACATCGGGCTCCCTGCTCAGCAGGGAGTCTGCTTCTCCCTCTGACCCTCTTCCCTCTCGTGCTCTCTCTCTCTCTCTCTTTCTCACTCTCTCAAATAGATAAATAAAATCTTAAAAAAAATTATTTTCAGAGAGTCAACACTCAATTTTTCTCATCATTTTTGTCATACTCTAATAGATGATCTCGTCCTTATCAGTTCCTTTTCTCCTACTATTCTCAGGTAAGTTTATGCTGTTTTATTTTGTCTTCCTTGATAGAATGGGGTGGTTTTTTTGTTTATTTTCATTGTTGTTAATAATAAAAACGTTAACAGCTATCAATCTGCATATTGGTACAGCCATGGCCACATCCCAGGAAGCTTCCTATGACCATTCTTCTATTATTCATTTCAATAATTGAAGTTTGTTTCTCCTTCACCTATTTTTAGTGACCTGCCTTTTTCATTCTCAGGAAAAGATTTTTTTTTAATTTTCCTGTGTTGTCAGAGTTCTTTAAACTATTATTTCTTTCTAGTTTCATTGCATTGTCATGAGACTCTGTGTCACAATTAAACATTCCTTTTGGGGGGAATATACTGGTGTTTTCTTTTGGAATAAGTGATACATTTTAAAAAGGTTCTATATAAGACTGATGAGTCCCAGACCTGTAGCCCTGAAACAAATAATACAATAAAAAAGTGTTCAGTGGATATTTAAAAATAGTGTATATTTTATGGGGTACAAAGTTTAAATATATTAGCTATATTATGTTTTATATACTAATTATATTATTGAAATTTCTTATGTGGTGTTTTTTTACTTGATGTTAAGAGAAAGTATGTTAAATCCCCCTACTGATATTATAGTTTTGTTATTCATGAATGTCTAACAATATCCCCTTTATATATTTTAATGTGTCACTAATTAAAATCTCATATGTTGTGCTGTTATAGCTTATGTCTGTTGAATTAAACAAGAAGGCCAGCCCAGGTGAGGTCAAAAGACAACTTTCCGTTCTCTCCACCCACCCTGTCTCGCCTCCCACAGCTCACACCCTGCGGGAGTCTGGAGGAGGGTGCCGGGCCCTGTCTCTACTCTGACGGCTCCTCCCATCCCCTGCCCCCCGCAACCTGCTCCCCTGCCCCCCCGTGTTGAGGGAAGAGCCAGGCGAAGGGAGGGCAGGACAAGTGGGGTCACGTGGCCAAAAGCTCCAGGTCTCAGCCACTTTCCCTCCCTCCTCTTCCTCCTCTGTCTCTGTCTCCATAGGCCATCTTCGGAAAACACTGGTCCTATTAGACTAGGGGCCCACCCTACGCCAGTATGACCTCATTTCAATTATTTACACCTCCAGTGACCTTATTCCCAAATAAGATCACATTCTGAGAGACTGGGGGTTAGGACTTCAACACATATTTTTAGGTCGTTATGGTTGGAATCTTTTAAGCCACCCTATAACATCTGCCACCTTGGTGTATCCTGGGACCTAGGGAGCACTCAGAAGTGACATATGAATGAATAGGTTTGGAAGGAGGACAAAGGATTCATGCCTAGGCTCAAATCCCCCTCTAGATTATGATCGGATCCTTCTCCCCTCCAGGGTCCTGGCTGTGGTGCACAGGTGGATGGGCATTAATGACACATAGGCAAAATGAGCCTATTGTTAAGCCTATCAGCTGTGGACCCGGCTGTCACCAACATGAGGAGGTCCAAAGTCTCCATATTTGCCTGATGGATGAAGCAACTCAAGGGGTGGGGCGGGTTATGTCGCCTCACTGAGACATCCAAACACCTCTTACCCACAAACTGCTGGGCCATCACTCCATTGCAGGGTCTCCAGATCCCTGGATGCCCTCAGTCTCCCCCACTGCTTCATCCCTGGAAAGTTCATATGTGGGCTTCACTGAGCAACCTTTCAAGAGGTGGAAAAACTCAGTCACAAAAACGGAGTAAACGCTGTCTGGTTCTTTGGCGCATGTGTGTTTATTTAAAATGGATTCCTCCCAGGGTGTACTCCAAATCCTGCCCATGCCTTACCCTTTTTTATCACTTCTTTTTTCTTAGAAATATCAAATAAAGATCTGATGAAGAATGAAAACACTAATTTTTAAAGAATTTATTTAACCTTGAAATTGGCTGAGACACGTAGGATGATCAAAAAATAACCCAGACTCATCTCTTCCTAAACAGCGAGCACCAACTCCCCCAAACTGCTCCTCCGTGAGAAGCAGCACATATCAATTGTTGATGTTGATAAAAACATAGAAACAGAAATTTATTATTTCAGTAAGAATAAGTGAAACTTCAGATGTCACTCAACTAGCTTTGGAAAATATTTTGGTCTAAGATATCAAGATGGAAAATGTACAGAAGGCATCTAAAAGTGATAAGTATGTGTTAATTAAAGAACACACAACAAACACAAATATAGGAAAGGACTCAGCTTTCTCCAGGAAATACAATAGTGTCTAGAAGAAGAGACCAAGGCCCCAGGAAGAACCAGAGCCAGGCGTCTGCTCGGGGCTGGCTCTCCACTGAGTAGCTGCAAGGGGAAAAGTGCCACAATTCAGGGCCACTGGTGGTACTTTTAGGTAAGCCTGGGATAAATTTCACTCCCAACCTGATTCCAGCAAACCAGAGGGAACAGTATTTATGACTTCAGCCATAATGCCACTAAAAACACTCTTAGAATTCTACAGTCACAATCCAACCAATCCACTGGTTCTTCTAGCAGGACCTGATTTTGTCTATGCAACCAGACAGAAACTTTTGGAGAATGTCTGGGATCTAGGGCAATGCCCTCCTACCTTTCTAGTAACTGGTGCAAACCCATGTGTGCATGCTAATGCACATGTTTTGGAAGCATGAGAGCACATTGGCAGAATCTCACAGCTGTTGTTGTGCAGGAGTATGGTTTCAAGTTACATGAATCCCCTCATGTGGTCTGTAGAGAACACCCCACCGTAAAGAGAGGTGAGACCCTCAGCTGAGCTGGCAGGAACCCTCCCCCCAGGCGAAGGGGCATCCCAGGAGGCGGTTTTTGCCGGGGGGCACTGGTGGGCACTGGGACCGCAGAGGGGGAGAGGGAAGTTGGGTTCTGCATCACTTTTTTTTTTTTTTTTTTGGCTTCCGGTATTTCTCTGCTTAATGCTGAATGGACCCCCTGAATGTGGAGGAGTCTGCCAGTTCAGTGTTAGAAGGCACTTGGTCCCGGTTCTCACTAGTACAGGAAGTGGGCAGAGATAGGAAGTCTCTCCCCCACCAGGAGAGTCCCAGCTAGAGTGCTCCAGAGTGAGAGGGGAAACTGCACAGTTAGAGAAAAAGCTTCTGGACTCAGGGCGAAGAAGGTGAAGATCCGGCGTGGGATGTGCTTTAATCAACAGAGATGGAAGCCCCACACCCGGGACAGGTGTCTCGGTTTCAGCCACCACATGGTGGAGGCGCAAGTGGAGACCCAATTGTGGACAGACACAGTCAATGTCCACAGGAAGCAGGAATGCTGCTCTAAAGTCATGTCCATTTACTTATCTCTCCATTTGCTCAAATTTCTCATAAAAAGTAGCAGCAAATTAGTGTTCATTAAATTGTCCCAGCTATACTAAAAATGCACTTACCTTTTTTGAGTAAAACTTGCCTAATTGTTCACTCTGCATGGGACTTCCTTTAAAAATGCATTCAAATGATGCTAAACAGAAGGATGTTACATGGTGACATTTACTATGTGGGGCCTTGCTGCCTCGCACCCCCGTTTAAAGGATGTGTATTTGTGTCCTAGAGCGGCTGTCACAAAGTGTCACAAACTGGGTGGGAAACAACAGGAGCTTAGTCCCTGACAGTTGTGAGAGCCAGATCTGAGACCAGGGGGTGGGCAAAGTTCATCCTTTCTGTGGGATGAGAATCAGTCCCATGCCTCTCCTGGCTCCTGGTGCTCGCTGGCAGTCCTTGGCCGTTCCTTGGCTTGTGTGGATGGATCACTCCACTCTCTGCCTTCATCTTGGAGAGGGTTTGTCCCCCTTGAGCCTCTCTGTGGGCCTGATACCAGTCATATTGGTATGGAGCCCACTCTACTCCATTATGATCTCATCTTAACTGATTACATCAGAAATTACACCATTTCCAAATAAGGGCAAGTCCTGAGGTTCTGGGAAGGGCATGAAATGTGGGGAGGGTGACACTATCCAACCCAGGACAGTAGGAATTTGACTTGATTTTTTAAAAGATTTTATTTATTTATTTATTTGAGTGAGAAAGAGAGAGAGCACAAGCAGGGGGAATAGCAACATAGGGAGAGGGAGAAGCAGGCTCCCTGCTGAACAGGGAGCTCAATGCAGGGCTTGATCCCAGGACCCTGGGATCATGACCTGAGCCAAAAGCAGATGTTTAACCAGCTGAGCCACTGAAGCATCCCTGACCTTGATTCTCAATATGCAACTTTCAAGGCACTTAGCCCAGCACCCTGCGCAAAGAGAACATCTCAGAACGGCCGTGTTGGTGATTGATTTTTCCCGACCTATCTCATCCCCAGTCAGGGCTGAGGATATCAGTCTACCCAGCTCGGAAGATGTGGGGGGTGTGACTAATTGATCGACTTTAACAGATGCTCAGCCACCACTTACGTTGCCAGAAATCATGTGTAAAGGGGAGCAAATGATGGAAGATGCTGTGGAGACAACCTTATGTCAATGTCTGCCTCAGAAAGAGTTAAGCTCTGAAAGCAAAGGCTACAGAGTTAGTGAAGACACAGAGGCTCAGGGAACCACACGGCATTCAGCCCTAGCAGGATCCCTTCTGAGCACATCGCGGGCAAATGCTAGCATGGAAAGGACCCCCAAATGAGCCAGCAAGTCTTCCACTCCATCATGAAGAATTGTTCTCTGGAGTGGGTACCAGTGGGGACGTGTTTGAAACACTTACCATATGTGCCTGAGAAGGGTCTAATTTGTCCATCTTGAAATTTTGCCTTTCTTTTGAAAGGATAGTTAATTTAAAGTAATTTGTTTCACAGGTGAAGCCTTTTTCCAAGTGTTTAATATATCACCCTTGGTTGCTTAAACAATTAGAAATTGTCACCAAAGAAAAATGTCGCAGTTCATGTAAATAAGTGTTTACCTAAAGGACTGGGAACCCACCAGAGTCAGCACACTTTAATGAGGCATGACAATGGAGAGAAAGCCAGGGCTCGGCTGCATCTGCTAAAGCTGACATTGCTTATGGTAAAAATTGGCCAAAACAACTATTATTTGTTTTTTTCTTGTCAGAAATAATGTAGCTTGAAAATTTTCAACAGGCAACATGAGTCCGGACCATTTGTTACTTCTAATGGCCTAATTGTTCTCCTGGCAGATATAAAAAATTGGGGCACTTATGTCATTTACCTAAATTTCTAATTAATGCAATGACAAAAGAGAAATTGGAGCAGCACAAAAAAAAAAAAAAAAGAAGAAGAGGAAGAAGAAGAAAGAAAGAGAAAGGAAAAAAGAAAAGTTGAACCCTGCCTCTGTTGGTGTTTATGTACTCTGTCTCTGTTAACTCTCCAACTATTTGCCCCACAGCAGGTACTGGTGATCACCAAATACCGTTTGTTTCAGCAGAAGGTGGGAAAGATACAGATCATTTGCTCAGATTCCTGAGGAAACAGGGCACTGTTTTCTCAACAACCTACAAAAAATCCCAATGAAAGAAAGGTGAGTTGCATCAAGTTATCATTTTCTAGAGAATGTGTACTTGTCCCATCACTGAGTAGAAGGGGCACTGTACCCCGACCCCCTCAACTCCAACACAGACTCCAGTCTACAAACGTGTAATTAGGTCACCGAATTCAAGCCTCGGGTGCACCAGGATTCACCTGACATCTGAAAATTCCTGGAATTGTGTGTAGTTGTAAAACAGCCTTCTTCTAGTGAAATCTCAGCATTGTGTCTGCTGGACCCATGATGACGTTTTCCTTACAGTTCAAAGTACTTCTTCCTCGAACAGAGGAAGAGACACACTCCAGAATTATAATTATGGCTAATGTTAACAAAGCCATGGTCATGCAAAACAACATTTCCCATTCTGTGTTCCTTAGAAGTAATTGCATGTGATGCTTGGTGGAATAAAAGCTGAATAATCTGGGAAAGTACACTATCTTTCCTTCTTAGACACAATGCCCATTAGAAAATTGAAGGTTCTCAGAATTCTTTTTTCTTATTATGTTATGTTAGTCACCATACAGTACATCATTAGTTTTTGGTGTAGTGTTCCATGATTCATTGTTTGCGTATAACACCCAGTGCTCCATGCAGTACGCCCTCCTTCACACCCATCACTGGGCTCACCCGTCCCCTACGCCCCTCCCATCTGAAAGCCTCGGATTGTTTCCCAGAGTCCACAGTCTCTCGTGGTTCGTCCCCCCCTCTGATCTCAGAATTCTGCAGTACAGAAACCTCTTTCCAGACAAGTGGCTTATCATCTTCCAAATGTATTGGACCTTACAATTCCTCTTTTTACTCGGAAAAAAAAAAAAATCATATATTGCAGAAAAAAAGATCTGAGGAGTTTAACCCTGCTATTGAGGTCCTTGACTGGTTTCCGAAGCTCTCCAGTCTAGTGAGAACACCAATAATTGGATGAAGAGACATGAGGCAAACGAAACAGGGGCAAGGAGGCTGGAACACAGTAAGTGCCTAATAAATGCTAGTTGGTTGGTGCAGGAGGAAGAGGGAGAAATTCAACCACAAACGCCTTCTGAAACTTTCCTCCACGGCTTGTAGAATCAGAAGCCTTGACTTTGGACTTGCGGCCTCTACAACCGTGAGACAATAGATTCCTATATTTCTAAGCCCCCCGTTTGTGGTCGTTTTCTGTGGCAGCCCTGGGAAGCTTGCCCAGGCATGCTGATATGAGCAAGTATCCGAGAACAATCGTCAAGTTCCCTCCTTCAGTGCCTGCCCCTCCAGATGACACACTCCAGAATCCCATAGCAGCTCCTATACGAAGCCCTCCTGTCTTTCTAAAGTAGTCGACGGCCTCTGTGTATAGTCCAGCTTCTTAAACGTGGCATTCCATGCTGAAGAGAATACTCCTGTGTGGTGGAGCCAATACGGTGGGCAGAGGTTTTTACTCTCCAGATGCAAATAGTCATCAGTTGCAAAGCTGGTGTGTCTTGAATCACGATCAAGCAGGTTCATGGAAAGTGCTGTGGTACCAGGGAGCCCTGACCCCGTCTTTTCTGTCTTCTCTTCTCCAGCGGATGGCGTCCACTCCTATGATTTTAAATAACCACCATTGCTAAAGACTCCCACATTTCCCTAGCAGTCTGTCCATATCCTGTATCTGAGATCTCTATTTGGAGATCTCAACTTAGATTCCACTTGTGCAAAATGGACCTTTTGAGTCTCCTGCCATTCACCCACACTCCGCTTCCAGCCAACTGTCCCCACACCAGGGGTAACAGTAACCTTCCAGTTTCTCACTCTGAAAACCAAGGAGTCCTCCTTGATAGCAGGTGCCGTGGATCTCCCAACAAAACACATGCTGAAGGGACCCAGTTCTCTTGTGTTCCCTGCCCGCACTGCACTCATTGGCCACCACCAACACTTTCCTGAGCCCCTACAGTGGCCCCTGTATGCTCTCCATTCTCCTGAGAGCACACAGGGGTGCTAAGTGTAAGAGTGAGCAGAAATTATCATTTTCTGCCATCAACCCTTCCAAGGAATCACAGTAAAGTGAACGTTTAACCCCACCTCCTGAAAGTGGCCTTGGTGACCCATAACCTTCTTGTCTGCACACACTTTGGGTCCCTATGGTTTCTATCCCTGCCCTATCCCTATTACATAGCGCTCATGGTCATCTTATAGAGGAATCAGAATATTTCCTTTAAATTACCACTTTAAAGATTCTTGATACATGTTGACAAACTGCTCTCCAGAAATGAAAAATCATCTCCTATTCTGGACAGTAGGGAATCTGTGCATATTATCGTGCCTTCATCAGCTTCATGGGCCTGCCATTACAAAGTACCACAAAGTTCTAGAGTGGCCTGGAAAAACAGGGCTGGTGGTTTCATGGTTCTGGAGGTCAGACACCTGAAATCAAGGTATGGCTAGCAGCACCTTCTCTCTGCCAGCTCTAGGAGAGAATCCTTCCATGCATCTTCCAGCTGCTGGTGTTTGCTGGCCGTCCTTGGCATCCTTGGTGTGTAGCCACTAGGTCCGGTCACATGACTGTCTTTTTCCTGTGTGTTCTCACATCATCTTCCCCCATGTCTGTCTGTCTCTGTGTCCAAATTTCCCCTTTAAAAATATTGGATTAGAGCCCTCCCTATGGACCTCATTTTAACTTGATAGCCTCTGTGAAGACCCTATTTCCAAATAAGGTCAAATTCTGACACACAGGGGTTTGGAAAAGACACAATTCCACCAAAAACAATGCCTTGGCCAACATTCTATATTATCACATCTATGAAATAGTGTCAGCCTGCTCATTTCTCATGGTCTGAATTTCTACTTGTATATTCAGGATGGATTAGTCTCCTTGTTCATGCTCCTTCGTCACTGGAACTTCTTTTGTGCATTTCTAGTTTATGTCTTCACCACATTCGGTCCTGAGAGGCCTTCTTCCAAGCATTTTACTCACCTCTCTGCACCCTGCCCACGGGAGGAGAGCTGATGCCCAGTTCACATGAGGAATTACAAAGCGGGGCATTCCTTCCTGTGGTCACTGGTGGGGCACACACTTTACAAGCATGAGAGTGACTAACGTACTTCTCAGTAGGAAGACTAGGTCTGTTGTCACATAAGATCGGTAATAGCTAAAAGTTAGTTTCTGAACCCACAGCAAAATTCTAGAAAAGGATATTTCTCATTTGTTAAGTAAAAACTACCCAACAACGCTTCTTCTGTGTGACTCGTTTCTACCTATAACAGCCTCAATTATCTCAAACTACCCTAGCAGTACCTATTTTTTTAATAATGTTTTATTGTTATGTTAATCACCATACATTACATCATTAGTTTTTGATGTAGTGTTCCATGATTCATTGTTTGTGCATAACAGCTAGTGCTCCACGCAGAATGTGCCCTCTTTAATACCCATCACCAGGCTAACCCATCGCCCAGCCCCCTCCCCTCTAGAACCCTCAGTTTGTTTTTCAGAGTCCATCGTCTCTCATGGTTCATCTCCCCCTTCGACTTACTCCCCTTCATTCTTCCCCTCCTGCTATCTTCTTTTTTTTTCTTAACATATCTTGCATTATTTGTTTCAGAAGTACAGATCCGTGATTCAACAGTCTTGCACAATTCACAGCGCTCACCGTAGCACATACCCTCCCCAATGTCTATCACCCAGCCACCCCATCCCTCCCACCCCCCACCACTCCAGCAACACTCAGTTTGTTTCCTGAGATTAAGGATTCCTCATATCAGTGAGGTCATATGATGCATGTCTTTCTTTGATTGACTTATTTCACTCAGCATAACACCCTCCAGTTCCATCCACGTCCTTGCAAATGGCAAGATCTCATTCCTTTTGATGGCTGCATAATATGCCATTGTGTATATATACCACATCTTCTTTATCCATTCATCTGTCCATGGACATCTTGGCTCTTTCCACAGTTTGGCTATTGCGGACATTGCTGCTCTAAACATCAGGGTGCATGTACCCCTTCGGATCCCCACATTTGTATCTTTGGGGTAATACCCAGTAATGCAATTGCTGGATCGTATGGTAGCTCTATTTTCAACTGTTTGAGGAACCTCCATACTGTTTTCCAGAGTGGCTGCACCAGCTTGCATTCCCACCAACAGTGTAGGAGGGTTCCCCTTTCTCCACATCCCCGCCAACATCTGTCGTATCCTGACTTGTTAATTTTAGCCATTCTGACGGGGGTGAGGTGGTATCTCATGGAGGTTTTGATTTGGATTTCCCTGATGCCAGGCGATATTGAGCACTTTTTCATGTGTCTGTGGGCCATTTGGATGTCTTCCTTGGAAAAATGTCTGTTCATGTCTTCTGCCCATTTCTTGATTGGATTATGTGTTCTTTGGGTGTTGAGTTTGATAGGTTCTTTATAGATTTTGGATACTAGCCCTTTATCTGATATGGCATTTGCAAATATCTTCTCCCATTCTGTCGGTTGTCTTTTGGTTTTGTGGACTGTTTCATTTGCTGTGCAAAAGCTTTTTATCTTGATAAAATCCCAATAGTTCATTTTTGCCCTGGCTTCCCTTGCCTTTGGCAATGTTTCTAGGAAGAAGTTGCTGTGGCTGAGGTGGAAGAGGTTGCTGCCTGTGTTCTCCTTTAGGATGTTGATGGACTCCTGTCTCACGTTTAGGTCTTTCAACCATTTGGAGTCTATTTTTGTGTGTGGTGTAAGGAAATGGTCCAGTTTCATTCTTCTGCATGAGGCTGTCCAATTTTCCCAACACCATTTGTTGAAGAGACTGTCCTTTTTCCATTGGACATTCTTTCCTGCTTTGTCAAAGATGAGTTGACCATAGAGTTGAGGGTCCATTTCTGGGCTCTCGATTCTGTTCCATTGATCTATGTGTCTGTTTTTGTGCCAGTACCATACTGTCTTGATGATGACAGCTTTGTAATAGAGCTGGAAGTCCGGAATTGTGATGCCGCCAGCTTTGCTTTTCTTTTTCAATATTCCTCTGGCTATTCGGGGTCTCTTCTGGTTCCATACAAATTTTAGGATTATTTGTTCCATTTCTTTGAAAAAGGTGGATGGTATTTTGATGGGGATTGCATTGAATGTGTAGATTGCTCTAGGTAGCATTGATATCTTGTCAATGTTTGTTCTTCCAATCCACGAGCATGGAACATTTTTCCATTTCTTTGTGTCTTCTTCAATTTCTTTCATGAGTATTTTATAGTTTTCTGAGTACAGATCCTTTGTCTCTTTGGTTAAATTTATTCCTAGGTATCTTATGGTTTTGGGTGCAATTGTAAATGGGATCGACTCCTTGATTTGTCTCTCTTCTGGCTTGTTGTTGGTGTATAGGAATGCCACTGATTTCTGTGCATTGATTTTATAGCCTGCTACTTGACTGAATTCCTGTATGGGTTCTAGCAGTTTTGGGGTGGAGTCTTTTGGGTTTTCCACATACAGTATCATATCATCTGCAAAGAGTGAGAGTTTGACTTCCTCTTTGCCGATTTGGATGCCTTTGATTTCTTTTTGTTGTCTGATTGCTGTGGCTAGGACTTCTAATACGACGTTGAATAGCAGTGGTGAGAGTGGACATCCCTGCCGCGTTCCTCAAGAAAGGATGCTGTACTTTGTCAGATGCTTTTTCTGCATCTATTGAGAGGATCCTATGATTCTTGTGCTTTCTTTTGTTAATGTATTGTATCACGTTGATTGATTTGTAGATGTTGAACCAGACTTGCAGCCCAGGGATAAATCCCACTTGGTCGTGGTGAATAATCCTTTTAATGTACTGTTGGACCCTATTGGCTAGTATTTTGGTGAGAATTTTTGCATCCATGTTCATCAAGGATATTGGTCTGTAATTCTCCTTTTTGATGGGGTCTTTGTCTGGTTTTGGGATCAAGGTAATGGTGGCCTCATAAAATGAGTTTGGAAGTTTTCCTTCCATTTCTATTTTTTGGAACAGTTTCAGGAGAATAGGTATTAATTCTTCTTAAAATGTCTGATAGAATTCCCCTGGGAAGCCATCTGGCCCTGGGCTTTTGTTTCTTGGGAGATTTTTGATGACTGCTTCAATTTCCTTAGTGGTTATAGGTCTGTTCAGGTTTTCTATTTCTTCCTGGTTCAGTTTTGGTGGTTGATACATCTCTAGGAATGCACCCATTTCTTCCAGGTTATCTAATTTGCTGGCATAGAGTTGCTCATAATATGTTCTTATAATTGTTTGTATGTCTTTGGTGTTGGTTGTGATCTTTCCTCTTTCATTCATGATTTTGTTGGTTTGGGTCATTTCTCTTTTCTTTTTGAGAAGTCTGGCCAGGGGTTTATCAATCTTGTTAATTCTTTCAAAGAACCAGCTCCTAGTTTCGTTGATCTGTTCTACTGTTCTTTTGGTTTCTAGTTCATTGATTTCTGCTCTGATCTTTATTATTTCTCTTCTTCTGCTGGGTTTAGGCTTTATTTGCTGTTCTTTCTCCAGCTCCTTTAGGTGTAGGGTTAGGTTGTGTATTTGAGAGTTTCTTGTTTCTTGAGAAAGGCTTGTATTGCTATATACTTTCCTCTCAGGGCTGCCTTTGCTGTATCCCAAAGATTTTGAACAGTTGTGTTTTCATTTCCATTGGTTTCCATGAATTTTTTTAATTCTTCTTTAATTTCCTGGTTGACCCATTCATGCTTTAGTAGGATGCTCTTTAGCCTCCATGTATTTGAGTTCTTTCCAACTTTCCTCTTGTGATTGAGTTCTAGTTTCAAAGCATTGTGGTCTGAAAATATGCAGGGAATGATCCCAATCTTTTGGTACTGGTTGAGACCTGATTTGTGACCTAGGATGTGATCAATTCTGGAGAATGTTCCATGGGCACTAGAGAAGAATGTGTATTTCGTTGCTTTGGGATCGAATGTTCTGAATATGTCTGTAAAGTCCATTTGGTCCAGTGTTTCATTTAAAGTCTTTATTTCCTCGTTGGTCTTTTGCTTAGATGATCTGTCCATTTCAGTTAGGGGGCTGTTAAAGTCCCCTACTATTATTGTATTGCTGTCAATGTGTTTCTTCGCTTTTGTTATTAATTGCCTTATATGATTGGCTGCTCCCATGTTCGGGGCATAGATATTTACAATTGTTAGATCTTCTTTTTGGATAGACCCTTTACATAGGATATAGTGTCCTTCTTCATCTCTTATTACAGTCTTTGTTTTAAAATCTAATTTGTCTGATATAAGGATTGCCACCCCAGCTTTCTTTTGGTGTCCATTAGCATGTAAATGGTTTTCCACCCCCTCGCTTTCAATCTGGGGGTGTCTTTGGGTCTAAAATGGGTCTCTTGCAGACAGCATATCGATGGGTCTTGTTTTTTAATCCAATCTGAGAGCCTGTGTCTTTTGATTGGGGCATTGAACCCATTTACATTCAGGGTAACAATTGAAAGGTATGAATTTAGTGCCATTGTATTGCCTGAAAGGTGACTGTTACTGTATATTGTCTGTGTTCCTTTCTGATCTATGCTGCTTTTAGGCTCTTTTTGTTTAGAGGACCTCTTTCAATATTTCTTGTAGGGCTGGTTTTGTGTTTGCAAATTCCTTTAGTTTTTGTTTGTCCTGGAAGCTTTTTATCTCTCCTTCTATTTTCAGTGATAGCCTAGCCGGATATAGTGTTCTTGGCTGCATATTTTTCACATTTAGTGCTCTGAAGATATCATGCCACGCCTTTCTGGCCTGCCAGGTCTCTGTGGATAGGTCTGTTGCCAATCTAATGTTTCTAGCATTGTAGGTTACATATCTCTTCTCCCGAGCTGCTTTCAGGATTTTCTCTTTGTCTCTGAGACTCGTAAGTTTTACTATTAGATGTCGGGGTGTTGACCTATTATTATTGATTTTGAGAGGGGTTCTCTGTGCCTCCTGGATTTTGATGCCTGTTTCCTTCTTCATATTAGGGAAGTTCTCTGCTATTATTTGCTCCAATATACCTTCTGCCCCTCTCTCTCTTTCTTCTTCTTCTGGGATCCCAATTATTCTAATGTTGTTTCGTCTTATCGTATCGCTTATCTCTCGAATTCTGCCCTCGTGATCCTGTAGTTGTTTCTCTCTCTTTTTCTCAGCCTCTTTATTTTCCATCATTTGGTCTTCTATATCACTGATTCTCTCTTCTGCCTCATTTATCCTAGCAGTTAGTGCCCCCATTTTTGATTGCACCTCATGAATAGCCGTTTTGATTTTGACTTGGTTAGATTTTAGTTCTTTTATTTCTCCAGAAAGGGTTTCTCTAATAACCTCCACACTTTTTTCAAGCCCAGCTAGTATCTTTAAAGTCATGATTCTGAACTCTAGGTCCGACATCGTACTAATGTCTGTATTGAGTAGGTCCCTGGCAGACGGTACTACCTCTTGTTCTTTTTGCTGAGGTGATGAGACAAGAAAAAGTCTTGTCATTTTGTCCAGAGGAGAACAGATGAATGAGAGAACAGAATGCTAACAGGTTAACAACGTCTCCAGCAAATATACTCTATACAAATCAGAAAAGGCCTGAAACCAGGGGACAAGAAAGGGAAAGAAAGAAGAGGGAAAAAAAAGGAAAAAGAAAAAGATAAAAACAAACAAAAACAGAACAAAACAAAAAAAAAACAGAATATGATCAAATATGATCAGGCTAGTGCCTAGATCAGTGCCACACACTAGCTTTGGGGCATATTTTGGTCTGTTAGAAGAAAGTGCCTGCTGAAATTTTAAAGGAAGAAAGACTTATATATGTACAAAATAAGGGTGATACAATGAAGGGATGGCAGACGACTGTAAAGATTAAAATTATAAAAGATTTTATAAAAGGAATTGATAAGATAAGAAGTTGTTTTTAAAAAGAAAGAAGATTTAAAAAGAAAAAGAAAAAAGAAAAAAAAGGGAGAGCATGTGATCAGGCAGGAGACTAGAACAAAGCCATACACTAGTGATTTAGGGTATATTTTGATCTGTTAGAAGAAATTGTATCTCAAAATTTTAAAGAGAGAACAACTTATATATGTATGCCAAAAATAAGGGTAACTACTATGCAGGGAATAAATAGGACTCTAAAAATGAAAAATAAAAAATGGTTTTTTTAAAAAAGGGATTGATAAGATGTTGTTTGGAAAAGGGAAAAAGAAAAATTCAAAAAAAAAAACAGTTAAAAAAATTAACTTTGAAAAACTAATGAATTATGGTAAAAAAGCCATGAATTCTATGTGCAGTATTCCCCTAGTGCTGGAGTTCTCCCATTCTCCTTGATCGGTAAACTTGGTCTTGGCTTGCTGGCTGTTCGTGCTGATCTTCTGGGGGAGGGGCCTGTTGCCGTGGTTCCCAAATGTCTCTGCCGGAGGCGGAATTGCCCCGCCCTTGTCGGTCCGGGCTAAGCAAGCTGCTCGGGTTTGCTCTCAGGAGCTTTTGTTCCCTGCAAGCTCTGGTACAGCTTTGGAGGACCAGGGCGAAAATGGTGGCCTCCCAATCTCTGCCTGGAGGAGCTGAGAACTCGGGACCCCGCTCCTCAGTGCGCCCCCAGAGAAAAGCAGTCACTCCCGTGTCCCCGGTCTCCGGCCGCACTCCGTGCTCACCCGGCCTGTGACCGAGCGTTTCTATCTCTGGCACCCCACCCCGTGTGGAGTCTCCAAACCCAGCAGATCCCTGCGGTGCACTCCCGCGCCGCTCCTCCCGGGGGAGGAAGGGGAGTCTCCCCGGCTCTGCCGCTTGTTGGGTCCCTGCTGGAGGAGCAGTGGCCCGACTGGGCCGCGGATCACAGTTTATGGCAACCCCGAGCTGAGAGCCTGCGCCTCGGCTCCGTCTCTGCAGCCGGCTTCCCCGCTCTGATACCTGGGAGCTCTGCCGCACTCAGGCACCCCCGGTCTTTCTGTGACCCCGAGGGTCCTGAGACCACACTGTCCCGCGAGGGTCCCACCCCCCGCTTAGCCACTGCAGCGACGTCCCTCCGCGGAGCCGACTTCTAAAAGGTCCGATTTTGTGCTCCGCGGCTCTAGCACTTGCCAGAAGCGGCCGACGGAGGCCCCCTCCCCCGCCGTCTCTCCTCCCGAATATCGCCTCGGATTCACTTCTCCGCACGTCCTGCCTTCCAGAAGGTGGTCGCTTCTCTGTTCAGAGAGTTGTTGCTACTCTCCTCTTCGATCTCCTGTTGAGTTCGTAGGTGTTCAGAATGGTTTGATCCCTATCCAGCTGAACTCCTGAGAGCAGACGAAATCCAGGTCTCCTACTCCTCCGCCATCTTGCTCCGTCCCCCCAGTACCCATTTTTAAAAGCCTTTTTATTCATTCCCACTAAACATTCCAAGTGCTATTATTATGTGAAGTGTGAATTTTTTTAAAATCATTGAACTGTATTATATTTAAGCAATAAAAGTGATTATCTAGTCCAAACCCCTCCCATTTACCAATGAAGAAAAGGAGATGTAGGGAGTTAAGCCTAAGATTACACAGGCAATGAGAGGAATGAAGCCTGGTGGGAACACCAAGAGCCCAGCTCTCAGCCAGGGCTTTCCAGACCATGTCTTTGGCCACGATGGACCTTAAGAACTATCTCAAATGATTATGGTTCTTGTTGAAGATGACAGTGGTGAGTGTATGGTTGCTCTACCAGGTGTTTGCTCACATTACTCATGTGATGCTTGGGACAGCCCTCTGCTGAAGGTGGGATTCCACATGTAGAGTGGGACATGGGGTTCTGGAGCTCACAAGCCACTGTCACGGTCACAGGCAGGGAGTTTGCAGGCAGTGGGTGCAGTGAGACCGTGAGTCAGTGGCCAGGAATTCACCCTGGTTTCTTGGATGAGTTAACCTTTCCTGTCATGCCTCTGAAATCCTGACTTCCTCCAAGACATTTCTTCATACTGACATTTTCTGGGATGTAAAGTTCCTTGGAATGAAAGACTTATTAAAATAGTTATTGAAAAAAAGCATGTGTAGTTCTGGAGCCTTAATCCTGAAGCAATGCCCTCCATTTCCTCCCTGCTAAACACATTCTTTTTTTCTCTCCCCATAAACTAAAAACATTTGCCTTTCTGAGCCTGAAACACAGGGTTAAATTTCAGTGAACGTTTATGATAAGTTTATTAAGAGGTGTTTTCTGTCTTGCATAGACTGGTAGCAGCTCCTAGTCCGGGTGAAACTGTATCTTGGCAGAGGTATCAATGTTTTTACCTCGTTGTTATATGTGCAGTCTTATTGATTCTGTTCATAGTTTTACTGTTAATAATTAAGTCATGAGCCTTATTTCTTAATCCCATTTTATCCTCACTACTCATCCTAATCATTCTTTACATTAAAGGATTAGTGCTCAGGGTGCAACTGGACAAATTGTAATCTACCTTGGAAAAGATACTCTTCCAAAAAGAGAACAGGAGTAATTTTCCTTTATAAGTAGGCTTAGCAAAGAGGGCCAATGGCCTTGAATGTATTTTAAAAGTGGGACAGTGTCCTTGCAAGGCAATTTCTCCTCAGTAAAAGGTGGATAGCCTTCCCCCATGGGCGGCATCTTGTTATATTTTACATAAAGATGATCCTCTCCTGCTGTGGGTAAGTAACTCCATCATCATGGAGCACTGTGATATACCTTGCACTGGAAAACATCCTATCACGGGATTCCCACTCTTCAGCCACTTCAAAGCCCAATGAGAGATGGGACACACTAGACCCTGGAGATTTCTGTTGGCGGCTCAATATCAGTGACTCTGTACTGTCCATGCTGAGGGGGCTGGATATTTTGAGGCTCTGTCTCAGCCACCTCCCATGTAACATTTCCCATTAGGGAGGATCAGAGTGCAGCCTTATTCACTCTGCCCCTGAGCTGCTTCAGGAAGAAAGAGCCACTACCTTTTTTCTTTTTTCTTAAAGAGGGAAAAGAAAGTCCTCTCTGCTGGAGAGAAATTACTTTAACCATTAAAGAATAACGTTGTTCATCCAGGTAAAACTTGGAGTCAAAACAATAACACCTTATTGCTGGCAGATTCCAAGCCAGCCAGAGAGATAGCAGAACAAACACTGATGTCCACTGCCCCGGGGAGATTGTCCGTCAGAACAAGGTGGGACTTCTCCTCGCTCTCCTTGCTCAGACACCATCAAAACCAAACACACACAGGCATTGCCATTACACGTTGCCTTGGATCGGCAGGAGCATCTACTTAACATAAGGAAGTGTGATGGCCACTGCTGTGCACATGATTGGCAAGACTCTGTGCCCGCAGGATGGAAGGGCTGAATAGGAGAAGGCCACCCAAGGAAAGCTCATGGCTTTGGGGCACAGCAGATCTAGAGGTGACCTCTTGCTCTGCCAGGCCCAGTGTAGGCAGCCTTGAGCCACTTACCTAAACTCTTAGAGTTTCAGTAACCTCACTGGCAAAATCGGGATGAAAAATATCTGTTCTTCAAAGGCTGGAAGCATTAAATGAGATAACAGGTATAGATGTACAGATTAATATCTATGAAAAAGAGACAGACGCTCATTAAATAACCACAATGATTACTGTTAACATGAAACTGTTATCAACAGTAAACCAAGCTGAAAGAAATCTGCAATTCACTATGATTTTAATTAACCATTATAAGTATTAAGACATCTAACCAGAATCATTTAAAGGAAAAAGTTATAAGAGTAAGCTTAAATAGCTTGTGATCTGTTTTTAAATATACTACTTCCTGGCTGAGGACTTCGGTTGAACAGTTTACCGATTATTTGTTTCATATTTCTCATCTATGAAATAGAGACTATTAGCATAACATGGGGGGGGAGCCCTCAAAAAACACCAGGATACACTGTTAGTCAATGGGAAAAACCATAGTATATAATGAGTGTGCAATAAAATATTCATTGAAATTATGAAAGTTAAATGAAAACACAGAAATACCTGTCTTCAATGTGTTACCAAAAATATTTCTGAGTCTACTGTCAATAAAAGAGTGCAATAACTCCAGTAATAACATTTTTTAACATATTTTTCATTATTTCAATATTCAAAGGAGTATCAAGTATCCAATATATGCCTGTATATTGAGAACATGAACACACTGAGAAAACAGAGCTCGGGACTTGGGATCTAGTGAAAAAGACAGACAGCATTTTTTTTTTTTTAATAGCAATTTGTCTATGCCATAACAGAGGAACATATAAGATGTGTGGGGAGCACATGAAAAAAGACATCCACACAGTTTGCTGAGATCAAAAGAAATTTTAGGAAAGAGGCAAAGCTTGAGTTGAGACTGGGGAAAAAAAAACAAAAACACAAGAACTCATGGATGAGGAGACGAGCATTCCAGGCAGGGTGGATGTTGTGTGAAAGGAGAAGGTTGGGAGAGCACACAGCTTATTTGATACCAACAGGATGCAGCATGAGGACCACACAGGGAGCAGTGAGGAGATGCAAGGGCTGCATCAGGAAAGGGCTTATAAGCCATGTGAGTGAGGTACCACTTCACCTTTGGGGAAAGGAAAACACTGATTCAGCAGAAACCTAACATCAGCCATAGGGAAACATGACTAGAAGAGATGAAATGTAAGCAATTAGACCAGTAAGGAGGCCAGTTAGCAGTTTGGCCAAGAAACTGTTTGGAATAGGGAAGAGACAGAGCTTTGGATGAGGTTTCTGGCTCAGGTATCTGGGTTGCAAGTGAAGTCATTTACCAACAACAGAGGTCTCAAAGGAAGTTAGGAAGGGTGGAAGGAGAACTTATGAGTTAACTTTTGGTCATAAAGACTTTTGATTGCCTCAGGGATGTACTGATAAAGAAATCCAAAATTCTAGAGCTTATATCAATATAAAAGGTGTTAATGGGAGAGCAGATTTAGGGGAATATATAAGATTACCCAGGGATAACTTAGAGAGAAATAAGAAAAGAGGTCCAAGGAAGGATCTTGAGAAATGACCAATATCCAGGGTCAGCTGTATAAAGACAAATTCACAAGGAAGAGTCAGTAGAACGTGAGTAGAATCTTAGGAAAAAATCGTTTGAAAGCTTATGGCACATTCAGATACCTGAGTAGTTAGAAAGACAAAGAAAAAAAGGGTTTCAAAAAAGGAAAATTTTGAAGAAAATATCAGTATGATGAAGTATACATAGGGCAAGGAGTTCTTCCTAAGTATACCAGTAAGGGTGGAAATTTTTAAAAGATGAATTAAAAATTTCCAGATGGTAGATTTATAACATTTATATCATTTAATATATGAACAATTTATATGAAATGTAAGTGGATAAAGTTTCCTAATTAAAAGAATAAGTGTCAGTCCGGATAAAAACAAAAAGAACCCGATATTATGTTACTTCAAGAGATACGTCCTAAATATTAGAACACAGGAAGCATAAAAGGATAGAAAATCATGTTATACAAACTCTAACCAAAAGAAAGCTCATGTGCATATATTGATATAATAATAAGTACATTTTGAAACAGGGAAACCCTTTTATTTTTCTCCCCAGTATTACCAGACTTAAAGAGGGATGTATCACAATTTTAAATGATCAGTTCATCAGAAAGAAATAGCAAGAGTAAGTGTGCATGCGCCTAGTAATTTACCTTCAAAATCTATGCGTCAAAAATTGACAGAACTAAAAGGAGAAATAGACAAGTCTATAATCACAGGGGAGATTTTAACACACCTCTTAAGTAATTGATAACATGAGCAAAACCAGTCAAGATGTAGAAGATTCGAATGACGTAAATAACAGACTTGTTCTAACTGGCATATACAGAACATTGTACCCAACTGTGTCAGAATAAAATTTCTTTCCAAGTGAAGATGGAACATTTATCAAAATAGACCATGTACCAGGTCACTGAGCAAATCTCAATGGATTTCAAAGGATTAAAATCATTCAGATATGTTCTCTGATCATAGTGTATGTAAGTTAGAAAATCATGATAAAAAGATACCTAAAAAAATTTCCAAATGCTTACAAATAAAGCTGTATGCTAATGAATATCTAATTAACAATATAAATTAAAAATTATTTTGAACTGAACATAACAAAAAATAAATAATAAAGCATATTAAAATATATCGAGATGTAGCTAAAGCAGTGGTTAGAGGAAAATTTATTATCTAAATTTATGTATCAGAAAAAAAAAGGAAGAAAGGCTAAAAATTAAATCCTAAACATTCATCTCAAGAAAAAAAAAACCAGCAAACTTAGTCCAAGGAAAGTGGAAGAAAGAAAATAATGAGCTGATAGCAGAATTCAATGAAACGTAAAGCAAACATGCAATAAATAGAATTTATTTGGAATTTTGAGAAAAACAAAAATTATAAGCCCTTAGAAATGCTGATCAACAAGAGAGACAAAGAATGAAAATGCGAAGTACCTAACCCAATATTAGGAATGCAGGAGGGGCCACCACCACAGATTCTACAGACATTACTTTTTCTTTTTTAAAGATTTCATTTATTTATTTGACAGAGAGAGAGACAGCGAGAGCAGGAACACAAGCAGGGGGGTGGGGGATGGAGAAGCAGGCTTCCCGAGGAGCAGGGAGCCCGATGCGGGGCTCGATCCCAGGACCCTGGGATCATGACCTGAGCCGAAGGCAGACGCTTAACGACTGAGCCACCCAGGCGCCCCTACAGAAATTACTAACATAATTAGAAAGCATTGTGGACATCTTTCTGGTAGTAATTTGAAAAGACAGATAGATTGGACAGAATCCTTTTAAAAATATAGCCTACCAAGCTGACACAAGAAGAAACAGAAAATCAGAATAGTCCTATAACAGTAACTAAAATTGAATTCTTCATTAAAAACCTTCCCACGAAAATAACTCAAGACCCAGACAACTTTATTAATTCTCCCAAACACCTAGGAAAGAAATGATAACAATTTCACACAAACTAACTTAGAGAACAGAAAGAAACCAAATACTTCCCAATTTGTTTTGCCTATCAAATGCCAAATGTAACTTATAAAGCATAAAATTATATATCATATTCTCTCTCTGCCTATATATATATAAACAATAGATGATATATAATAAATATCATTATATTTCTATGTATTATATTTATTGTAATATATAAATATATTATATTATTATATAATACATAACTATTATATGTTTTATATATAATATGTATTATTATATAATATATAACATAACAATACATAGCATATATAATATATTACAACATAATCTAGAGTGTAAAATAAATGTGTATATATATACACACATTGACATATGTATTTATATACATACAAACACTTATATGTAGACATAATGTACAGACATATAATCTACATATAATCTGTATATGTCCACCTGAAAAAAGAACATTCTGAAAGGAAGAAATATATATATAAGAGATAACTATTGTTATTTCATGTAGTTGGAATTATATTCTTTTTTTCATTGTTTCAGAATTTTCAATTTTTTTGAAATAAGCATGTGTTACCTTTATGTTGAAGAATATTGTAGCTGTGTCATTTGGGGAAAAAAAATCAAGAAATGTTAAAGTGTGTTAAATTCTTGGCAGAAGTTGGAGGAAATATCTTGAGTGCCCCTAAGATTGGCAATTTTAGTTTTAATAATTTAAACCCAGTAAATTGTGGTGAATTTGGGACTGAAAGTGGAGTGAAGCAGTAGGACAGTGAATAAAAACATAAATTTCCAAAAAGTTCACTTGTGAAGGACGAGAAAATGAGGAAGGTGCTACCCACTGGAGAGTGGCCTAATGAGAGAGAAAATGTTAATATGGGAGAAATTTGAACTTAGATATAAAGGAAATAAGAAAACAAGAACAAGAGGAAATAGAAGAATAAGAGCAAAGAGAATGATATTGATGGATTGAGACTCTGAGCCAGCTGGGGGGAAAGCAAGGGTATAAGTAGCTGTCAGTCTTCAAGATTCAGCTGCCCCTCTGCGTCCCTGGAACTGTGTCCCCACAGCTTTCCTTCAGGACTTCCTTCCCCTGCTAAGAGCTCCTTCAAAGCACATTCCTGGAGCCTATGACATCACCCTCCAGCTTGCACCTGCTGCTGATAACAATGGGGAGCCAGTTCAGGAGGGAAGCGAATTCTCTACTATAGCCCCTACTTCTGAGTCTTGAGTTCATCCTGTCCTTGAAGACTCTCCTTGGAAATGTGCCCTGCAAACCACACCCTCCCTCCATGGTGCGTCAGACATTTCAGGAAGCCTGGAATGACTCCCAGAAGCTTGCTCTCCTCCCCTTTGCTCTTAACCACTCATGTCTTTCCAGGTATCATTTATGACCAGAGATTTGGTCCTCTGCTTGACATATCTGACTTCCTTCTGCAGTGTTCAAGATTAACCAATATTCATAAAGATTCACTTATAAAAAGAAGGAAAATATTGACTCAACAAAAAAAAATAGGGGAGGTAAAAACAAGACAGAAAATAAGATTTGAGTTTCTTGAAGTTTTAAGAATATGATGTCTGAATCTTGTTTTAGTGTGGGAAAGAGAAAATTCTCATAAATAAAGGAATGTGTGTGTGTGTTCTTATTAATAAAAATGAGTTACTGAGGCAAACATTGGCCCCAGATTCTCCAGAAGTCTATGGAGACAATAGGAACTTGTCTGGAATAAAGGAGGAAAATGATCCCTTAGGATTCCAGTTTATTTTTTCAGGAGAAACAGCTGGTGATTTATAAAGTTCTCAAGTTGTTTTAAAAACATGATGGTAAAAATAAATAAATAAGCAAACAAACAAATGATGATGGTATCTTTCGTGGCATCCATCTAGAAACCTACCTCTGGCTCCTTCATACCAGTGAAAGTCCTTGTCCAAAATCCAATTACTCTCCTCAAAATAATAACCTAGTTAATCCCCTCCCCCTCAAAATGCAAGGTTAGACCACTGGACAGTAGTTAGAGAAATTTTTGGCAATGGAAGGAAAAAAAATTTTTTAATTTGAGCAACAGATGGACAATTGCATATTTCATTGTGGTTGGCAGCTTGCCTTTTCTTAAAAAGGCATTCACGAACCCTGCCAGTGGGGGCCTCAGGTGCTCCCAGCTGGTTCTCACTAACCAGGATGGGCATGGGTCCAAGGCGTCCTCAGTGCCGTGCCCTGCTGGCATCTTCAAGTTTGCAGCAGCCTGAGGACCCTGACTGGCTCTCAGCCAGGTTGACTGCTTTGTGCAGTGAATCAAAGTCACTGACCATTTCTGGAAGCAGAGACAGTGTCTGCAGCCTCCACTGAATCCCCAGCTTCATTGCTTTCTCCCAAGGAAGGCGTGGCCCATATTTTCCAGCAAACCTAGGATCCCATCTGTTTTCAGGTTTGGATGCAGTCTAGGCAAACTCAAGGGCCAACACGCCACAAATGTGTGCATGCACATTATATACACTCCCTCAGTTGTTAGGAAATCTCTAGGTCATGAGGTTGGGAGGCAGTGAACTCATGGCTTTAAAGACACAGAGAATGTTAGACCTAAAAGCAACCTTGAACGTGGCATAGCACATATGTTTTATTTAAAGGATGATGAAATTGAGGCATTAAAATCACTCCCACAAAATCTGTAGCAGGGCAGAGATCAGTCCCTTTCACCATGAACCAAACTCTCCTATTCCAACAGCAATGGAATCCCCATCTGCCAACACCTCTCTTCCTGGGACTCCTTTTCTGTCTCTCCCCAGACAGAATGAGTGTGCCCACGGCATCCTAGTGACACCATGGCTGCGCCACCAGCAGTCATGTTTCCTT
The DNA here is from genome assembly GCF_009762305.2 of Zalophus californianus. Lineage (NCBI taxonomy): Eukaryota > Metazoa > Chordata > Mammalia > Carnivora > Otariidae > Zalophus > Zalophus californianus. The sequence continues at coordinate 85,240,175 of NC_045609.1, forward strand.
GTCCGTCTAGTAACCCCCCTTCACCACCAGCCTGGAGGCATCAGAGGCATGTTGGGTCTTGCCAGCTCTTGTACCCCAGAGCTTAGCATTTAGCAGCACTCAGTAAAAATTCACTGGGACATTGCAACAGTGTGCTGGCATTGACATTTCTCTCCACACCAGTGTGATACGCAACAAAGGACGCTTAGTAAGGACATCAGAGAATTCCGGAAAATGCTGCTCACAGAAACTTATGCTAAACATTTCAAATTTCAGAAAGAATCCTCCTCAGCTAAAAATCAGTCACTCAGTCTGCTCAGTGTTGATGACACACAGACAAAATGCAGAGGCCAATCTGGAGTTTGAGCAAGAGAGATGAAATCCCTTCCAGCAGCCACGCCCTCCCTCCCCAACAGGGGAGGCACCTGGGCAGCCTGCCAAGCTCCCACTTAATCCTTCCCACTCAGAAACCACTCCTGCTCCACCTTCTGTCTTTTTGGATTCCCTTGGTGATCCGCATGACCCTGTTTCTACCTGCCCCCTCCTCGGTGATTCAATATTCACTTCCATGCCTCCAAGTCCCCCATAACCTCTGCCACCACCCGAAGCCCAATTCATCTTTCCTCTGGGTAGTGCCGACTTCCATTGCTGAGCAATTCATGTCACCAGGGGGTGATATGAAGAGAGAATGGTGCGCTGCTCCTGGAGGAAGTAGCAGAGCACAGATCATCTGTCTCCAGCTCCGTTTTGATAGCTCTTCTTTTGGAGCTATTACCAGTTATCACTTCAGTACATAATATGAAAATGCACTCTATGAAATGGCACATCGAGTGGACTATGACCTGCAGATTTTCACTTCCAGCAACACACCCACTTGTTACTGGAGCACAGAACCATTTCCTTACGCTTCCCTTCCTTGAATGCTCTTGCCCTACCACCTTGGAAAAATGCAAATTTAATCATCCAAGATGCAATAGAAAACCCGTTCCTGATATAAATTATTGTTTAAAAAGGAAGGGAAGGATAAACACGTAATTCAAGATAATGGTGCATCAGGAGAGAGGAAGCAAGAAGTGGGGAAGCTCTTCAGTGTATTATCATCCAAACTGAGCCCTTGGAGAGTCAAAGGGACAGTTTTAGTAAATATGCCTGGACCACAGGGGAACCCAGACCAGCCATGCTAAGGATGGGAGAGGTAGACAGGAGTTAAGCCATGGCCACTTGGCTAGAGTTCCAGGTTTCCAGTCACTGGTGAGTTTGTGGGTGTTCCTTGTTATTAACACACACATACACAAAATATGTCACAAACCAAGGGCCATTCCTGAACCAGTTCTGGGCATCAGAGGTCCATTTACAAAACTAACACTCTCACTAGTGAGCACAGGTCAAGGTGGGGTATCTGACCTGTCATTATTAGTCATCACTGTTTGCTCTTTATTATATGATTTCAAAATGTTCATACCTCTTCCTCCCTTACACACCCTCCTTCCTCCTCCCTCTTCTTTACTTTCTTTCTCAGAATCTAAATGCAGGCATTTAAACCAATAACAGATCTTTCAGGTTAGTTGTCAATTCAGAGCCCAGACTATCAACCCCCAAACCACATCCTGTCTTGAATATATTCATATTCTATTTTCTTTCCATTGACTCTAAAACAAACAAACAAAACAAGCCCTGGATTATGAGTGGGTTTCTTTGTTAAGCATCAGAAAAAGCACACAGCTATCTCCTGTGAGGAAAGACAGAGTCTTCATCTATACTTTTATTACTATATTCATTTACTCATTCATCTACCCAACCAACCAACCAACCATGTATCCCACACTATTTGTCTGGCATGGGGCCAGACACTGGAAACAATACAATAGTAGTTCATGTCACTTGATCCCTGCCTTCCAAGAACTTATTATCTAGAAGGCAGTTTATAAGCATCAAAATGAACACTCCAGGTAACAAGCACCATAGGCAATCGGCAAGGGAAGCAATTGCAGGAGCTGGAGAGGCTATCATTAACCAGATGTCGAAAGTGTGTAAATATGAATTGTATATGTACAGGAAGAGCTCTGTAATCCAGTCATTTGGCAGATAAGTATAGTTTCCTGGTTCATCAAATTTTCTATTTTTACCTTAATCTAAACCTAAATTCAAATTATAGAGGAAATGTTTTATTTCATACTCAGATATTCATTTTCAGACATCCCAGGACAAGATGCTCAGATGACCACAGAATTTGAAAAAGTTCTCAAAATTGGTGATAAATGGGGGAGGGAGGCTGCCTCCTGTGTGAGCACTCAGGACAGCAGACGCAACCACCTCCAACCCAGCCCTGTCCCATGAACCGTAGATTCGATTACCAACAGCTTCTCAGACATCTCCACTTATTTGTCTATTAGTGTTTTAAACTTCACATCCCCACAATCATCTTCACATTCCTTCCCCCAGCCAGACCTTCCAGCACCTTTTTCATCTCTACAAGTGGCAACTCTACCCTGGTAGCCACCAGCCACGGGCTGCCCTTTTCCCTGTCTTCCCCTCATGCTCCATGACCAATCCACAAACACAAACCCAGTTGGCTTGATTTTCCAAAAAGACTCCTCATTTGATCTCTTTCTACACTCCATGCTCACCACCTCAGTGCAAACCACCTTCATCTCACCTTGGTTAGTGAAGTGGTCTGGCCACCGCCACCCTTAGCCCTCCACAATCTGGTCTCAACCATGTCAGGACATGTCACTGTGCTGACCCCACTTGTGCTCACCTCACCGTGAGGAAGCCCAAAGTGCTGGCCCATGTCCAAAGGCCTTACGCAACCAGGCGATGCCATTACCTCTTGACTTCATTCTCTACCTGCCCCTCTTTGCTCATCTCAGTGGGCTTCCTCCTTGGGGCCCCTGGTCCTGCTGCTATAATCTTTCATCAGATACCTAGGTAGCTCACTCTCTTCCCTCCCACAGCCCCATGCTCTTTACTGTGTTTACTACTGTAGCCCCAGCACCAAGGCCAGCACCTGGTGTAAAGAAAGCATTCTGTACTATTTTTCAAATGAATGAATGTCTACCCTCTGGACTGAAGGGCCCCAAGGCCCTGTGTCAAGGCTGCTAAAGATACCATGTGTACAGACCAAGCTGATACTGCTGGAGGTTTTGATGTAAACTTGTGATGTGGATCCTTGAAACAAAAGATTCTATTTGCCATTTCATGAGCAGGAACTGATTCCTGCCCTGTGAACAGGTGTCCTAAGCAAACGTCCCACTAAAATAACCTGACCACAGGAGGTCATCCACAGACCAAGTTGGCTCCTACTATGGGATCCAGATTTTCTGAAAGGGCCAATGCCATAATGAATGCATCCAGGAGTTCTACTATGTCCCTTGAAAGTAAGAAATGTATAGTCCATTCTCAGAAAAGAGGAGGAAGAAGAAGAAGAGGGGAGGGGGAAGAGAAGGAAGAGGAGGAAAAAAAGGAGGAGAAGAAAAATGAAGAAGAGGAAGAAGAAGAAGAAGGAGAAGGAGATGATGACAGCAGCACCTGGGTGGCTCAGTCGATTAAGTATCTGACTCTTGATGTCAGCTCAGGTCTTGATCTCAGGGTCATGAGTTCAAGCCCTGTGTTGGGCTCCACGCTGGACATAGATCCGACATTAAAGAAGAAGAAGAAGGAGGAGGAGGAGGAGGAGGAGGAGAACAAGAAGAAAGTCTGCTTGGGTCAATTATATGATCCCAGGGCCAAAATTCATGCCACATTAGAGAAAAATATTCAGAAGAATGTCAGTACCCGTGAGTGAATCACCACCATGATCCATTGCTAGGGAAAGACCTGCTTCATCCTGCCCAGGGAAAGGACTTCCCTGGCTTCAAGCTTGTCCACAGTTTCCATGACATCACGGCAAACTCTCACACACCCCACACCCAACAAGTTTCCATGTCAAAGGCCTCTTGCCCCAAAATCATCTCAATCTTCGTAGAGACTCCACATTCTAGGATTTCAGAGATAAAGCCGTATTTCAACGATGTCCACATCACAAAATCCACAGAGGACAAGCAGAGGAAGTGCATTTCAACATGTTTATTTTCCAAGTTACTGGTAAAAGAGGAGAATCAACCTACACTCTGTCATTGTTATCTTCTTGGACTTCATTGGTCCAATGGCAGCCTGAAAACAAAGATGCTTTCAAACACACAAATCACAGTCCCTTGGGAAGGCAGGTGATATGTCTTAGAAAAACTGTGGCTTGACTTGTCTGAGGCTCATGGTCACTGAACCCAGCCCTCTCTCCAGTGTGCTCTTCCATGCCCACATGCCCTCAGGACCCTGTGCTCTCTTCACTCCCTACACTGGCCTTGTCTCCAACTCTGACTTGGTGGGTCACTCTGGTATGACAATCAAAGCTGCATGTGCCCAGGACAGTCAGCTTTCCACAACTTATTTCTGCAATGACGTGTCACTACCACTGCTTGATCCGCCCCAGATGCAAAGAGAGGTCTGGATTTCTTCCTGCTGCAGTGGCGAGCAGAGCATAGTTACTTGGTAAGGAAATGACTGCAGCAGAAGACATATTAGGGCCCCTACGAGACTCATCTGATGGCCTGAATCCTGCTTTCTTTCAGAACGTCCCCTGTGGAATGTCTGGTCCTTCTTTGCCACCCTCTTGACTCAATGTCAATGAGGCAGAAGCAGCTTCTGTTGCAACTTTGAGCGAATGTTCCCATGGAGGTCCATGGGGAAGACACATACTTCTTCACCGGGAAGCTGGCCTCCATGGAGTAAGCCAGCCAAGGACGAGAAACAGACAAGATAACAAAGCAGCTTGGAAAACCACCACAAAAAGAATGCCACGATCACCAAGTTTACTTCCTTTGGCCAACCCTGAGCTGACGGACACGTTCTTTCGTGGGCTTTGCCAACCTACCAGGGAGTCCTCTGTAGCCACAGAAGGTGGGCGGTCTCTACTGTGGGGGACACTACCTCCCTACCAGGGAACAGTTTGTAGCAAACCGTCCACAATATGAAAATATATTTAATGCAATTAATAATTTAAGAAGTGAGAGCGTGTGCTCTTGGAGAGTTAAATGCTTGTCAGAGTGATCGATGCACGCTTCACCACCAATACATTTCGTATGAAGAGCAGAGGGATTTTGCAAACTTGCGTTGACCTTGGGTTGCCGTATATAGGAGGCCGATTGCAAAGGCAGGCCTACTTAAAGAGGAACAGTGCGTCAGTTCCCAATTTACAGCCTTTTCCCCAATAAAAGGACTGTAAAAACATTAAAATTAATGCAGTCTTAACTCCTAGAGCAGGCCCTACTTTCTTAATTAGTGCATAATTATTCAGTTTTTGATATCCTGGAAAATTATCACATGGAAATTATTTTAGGCAGAGTAACAATAGCGAAAACTCCCTCCCCCACTCTATTAACATGTGGAAGTAATTAACACTTTATTACAGTGAAAATACTATTACTGCTAATGTTTAATGACTTTTGCCATTGTACCCTAAGCAGGAATTCAGAACGCTATGGAATGATGGTTTCCTATAAATATATTACAAATGACTTCCAAAGATTATGATGGTTTGAACTAGCTGCATTAAAAATCAGGAGGCCATAGACAGTTGCTAAAAGCTTAGTGGGCAGAGAAAAGTAATTTGGTGTGAACTCAGGGGAGACAGCATGGAATACTTATGTGGGCATGACCTGGACAGGCAGCCGGCATGGTCTCGGCCGCGGCTTCTGGTAATAAAACAGGGTCCCCTCTGCTATGCTAATGGGTGTTTTTAAATGGAGAGTCAAACACCTGGAAGTTAAGGCACTGGAAAAAAATTAAAATTAAATTTCAGTAGCTGGGCCCAATAGACATGATAAAAGAACTTACTACTTTTATAACCAGAAGGTGTTAGGAGTGTTTGGAGTAGGGTTAAAAACTAGGGTATCTCTTGCATAAACATCTACAGATACTAGCTGCCTATGTGAGATGAGTTGTGGCAGGAAGAGTTTGTGTGTGACACCTTTATAAGGAGTTGAAATGGGAGAACATTTTGTGCATGCTTGTGCCATGGATCCCTACCCACAGGGAACTAAAGAACAAGAGAGTTTCCTTGGTCGGTGTGACTTTCAAAATTGTGATTAGGGACATCCCGTGAATAAACCACCATTCACCACTGTGTTCGACCAGGAACATGAAAGTGTCAGCTTCTTTTTTTTATTTTATTTCTTAAATTCACTTTTATGTATTTATTTATTGCAAAACTGTGTGGAAACTTCTCTGTAAGATGGGTTGCAGAACAGGGTAGTAAAAAGCACTGCAAATAAATATAAGATGCACGTGGGGGAAAAAAGGGCACGTGACCTCACTAGGTTGCTTGAGATCTCCACCTTGAGGGCCAGGTTCAGCATTAATGGGGCCCACGTGCAGTAATTATGAGGTACTGAAGTCTGTGCCTCTCTAAAATTTTAATACTATCCTTGGGCAGTGATGACGACTTTTGAACCGCCACTTCTTCTGTTTCCCTTGTGTCTGTGTGTCTGTGTGTGTGTGTGTGTGAGAGAGAGAGAGACAGAGAGAGAGAGAGAGAGAGAGAGAGTCTTTTATTCCTTTGTTTCCATTGGCTCCTGGGGTACTATTTAGCTCCCTTGGAGGAAAAATGCTCTGAAAACAGAGGCGGGGACACCACCTCCATCTCCATCCTGCAGTGGAAAGAAGAGCCACTTACATGGGTCAGAAAACCTCCATGTGACTTCAAGCCCATGCATTCACTGTGAACCCTAAAAGGAGCTGGACCCCTGAGCCAGCCTCGAGGAGTCAAAGAAAACAGACCTCCTGTCAACAGAGTCCAACACCACCACCAGGACTGGGGGTCCAAGGAGCTGAGGGTCTCTTCCTCCATGAGACACATGCAGGGGTGGAGGAGCTGGGGCTCACCTGCCCAGACCCCTGCACTCCTGCAAAGCCAGGGGGCCAACCAGCCAGCCCAGGAGGAGACCGTCACCCCCCTGTGTGAGCAAATTCTGTATTCCGCAGGCCTCATTTATCACCAGAAGCTGGGCCTCATGTTGTCAGTTAAGACTTCAGACAACAGACTCTAAGTTTCTTGAAGACAGGGAACTGTTTCAGACTCATTTGCAGCTCGTCCATCCCCAAGACTGCTCACAAGCATGTGTGGTTGGTGAGTAACTCACAAGAGGTAATACTGGGGCAACAGTAGGAGCACAGATCGTAAGTCAGGACCCAATGAGTCCTGGTCCCTCCCTTTGCATGCTGTGCAGCCTTGGACAGCTTACTGCCTCTCAAACTCCATTTCCTCTGGAGAAAAGAGAGATACTGGTAGTACCTGCCTCACAGTGCTGTTGTGAGATTCAAGAATCCACATGCTAAAAGCATGTAGAACAGTAACAGCCTTTGGTAAGGCCTATGTCCAAGTTTGCTGCTATTGATGATGATGATGATATCCATGTCTTCAGTGACACTGGTAGTTCTCTACACTGTACCAAAATGTTGATTCAGCAGTTATGACCATCAGAATTCTCCCAGGCTCCTCCACTGGATGTCCAGGGTTACCCATCCACGCTGTCCTGCCACTCCTCTCATTTTCCGGTGAATTTCTTGCCTTGAAAGTATTGCTAATGGACACAGTGCAGAAGGCACAGGCTACAGCACCCACTGCACCTGCTGGGGCAAGGCCATTACGGCACACAGAAGCATGGCTGCCTGTCATGTGTGGAGCCAAGAGAAAGTAACCAAGTGCCAGTACCCCTGCACAAATGTCACAGCACTCTCATCCTGGCCTGAGAAGGTCAAAACCTTGTCCAAATACCCCTGAGGAGGGGAGACTGAGGCCTGGTCACTAGGACATCTGGTAAGCATAAGCACAAAGGCAGGGGAAAGACAAGCACATGGGTGGGAAGGGAACAGAGCAGTCACACTCCTGCGCACAGCCAAGAGAAGCTCAGGCCTGTGCCCCATGAGACTAGTGAATCACAGCCCTGCTCCAGATGGGAACCCTGGAAATGACCTCTCAGACACCCATGGCCTGGAAAAAGATGATATAAACGGATGCATATTCACATGATATATGCATATTCGCACAATGCTGCTGGACTGCAGCAACTTACAACCACATTGGATGACTCTTAAAGCAGATCAGGAGTAGTACAGTCTAGCTCCAGAAGGCCACCTGGAGAGAGACACCATTTTCACGGACCCAAAACCAAACAGAACTGAATAGCATGCTGTCAAACATGTATACATTTCTAATCAAGCCATACTTTAAAATTCCATTTCCTTCTCATTTAGGAGAAAGGACCTTCTGGAGAGAGAAGTGGGGGCACGGGATGAGGAAAAACAGATAAGGAAGGGCAGATTTGGGGTCATGTTGTGCTTCTTGCATTAGGCTTTGGGTTTATTGCATGATTAGGCTCTGTAGGCACGATATACATTACACACAGTCTTTTGCATATATTAAACAACTACTTCTTAAAAGACAATATAAGAAGAAGAAAAGAGTGTCCCAAAATAACTTTGGATTATTCACGGGCACCTGAATGATAGGTGCAATTTTGTAGGCTCTGAGTATAAAATAGACAAATCATTTCTTCCTCTACTACGGAGTCTTTTTAAATGGCCCAGAATCACAAAATGTACAAGATAAACAGGATTTTTCAACTAGCTCCTGCTGGGCACATAAAAACATGGCTGGGTTTTATAACTCTTATCCCTCAGGATGGGTTGCTCTTTGTGCCTGATCCTACCCCCTGTTTGGGGGCAGGGGCAGGGCTCTAATTTCAAATCCATTTAACAGATGCTCCAGTGAAGGCCACTGCTCAGCTGGTTTGCATGTACTAAAGGCTGTCCTGCAAGGTACCAGGCTGTGATAGTGTCCTTCAAGGCCCACAAGGACAGAGTGACTCATGCTAGTTTCACCCATTAACTAAATCAGTCCTTCTATCAATTCAGAACCTGGACCAGGCCTGCAAAAGGTTTAAGGTACAGAATAAAAATGAATTGTATTGCTACATACCACTGAATAATAAAACATGAAATTAGGAAAACACTTTCATTTACCATAGTACCAAACAGAATGAACCACTTAGAGGTAAGTTTAGAGATAAGAAATACAAGACGTATACAAAACAATGAAACCTACAAAACAATGTTGAAAGAAATTTTCAAAAGATCTAAAGACATGGAAAGACATCCCACATCCATAGGTTAGAAGACTTAGTACCATCAAGCTGGCAGGACTACCTAAACTGATCTACAGATTCCATGTAATCTGTCAAGATTCTGGAAGACCAGGTGATCCTAAAATTCATATGGAAAAGCAAGGGACCCAGAATAGTCAAGACAATCTTCAAAATAAGAAGCAAACTTGGAGGATTCACTTCCCTATTTCAAAACTTAATACAAAATTAGGACAGTAATCAGGACAATGTTATATGGCATAAGGAGAGGCATAGATCAACGGAACAGAACAAAGAGGCCAAGAATAAACCCTCACGTTTATGGTCAGTTGATTTTCAACAAGAGTGCAAAGATCATTCAATGGAGAAAGAAAAACCATTTCCACAGATAATGTTGGGAAAGTGGATAGTGACAGACACAAGAATGAGCACAGACCCCCCCCCACCCCACATACACCCTCATGCACTAAAAATGACTCAAAAGAGACCACAGACATAAATGTAAGAGCTAAAGTGATCAACCTCTTAAAAGAAAACAAGTCAGAGTGCCCAGGTGCCACAGTCAATACGCATCCGACTCTTGATTTCAGCTCAGGTCATGATCACAGGTCATGATCTTAGGATCGTAAGATCAAGCCCTGGGTCAGGCTCTGCACTCAGAAGGGAGTGTGCTTGAGGATTCCCTCCCATCGCCCCTCCCCCCACTCCCTCTCTATCCCTCTCTCTTTCTCTCCCTCTCAAATAAATAAATCATAAAAAAAAGTCTTTGTGAGCATGGATTAGGCTATGTGTTTTTATACAGGACACTAAAAGCACAGGAGACAAAAAATAGGTAAATTAGACTTCCACAAAAATTAAAAATTTTTGTGCTTCCATGGATACCATCAAGAAGGTAGAAAGACAACCCATGGATGGGAAAAAATATTTGCGAACTGTGTATCTTATAAGGGATTTGTTTTCAGAATATGTAAAGAACTTGTACAATGCAACAATAAAAAAACTACCCAATTTCAAAATGGGCAAAGGCCCAGAACAGACATTTCTCCAAAGAAGACATACAAATGTTGAAAAAGCACATTAATATGTTCTTAACATTATTAGCTTTTAAGGACATGCAAATAAAACCCCCAATGAGATATCACTTCACATTGACCAGAATGACTAATATATATATATATATATATATATAGAGAGAGAGAGAGAGAGAGAGAGAGAGAGAGAGCGAGAGAGAATAACAAGTCTGAATACGGAGGATCCATATGATATAGAGACAAAGGATACGGAGAAATCGTAACCCTCAGAATTTGCTGGCTAGACTATAAAATGATGCAGCCAGTTTAGAAAACAGTTTGGTAGCTCCTCAAAATATAAAACACGGAGTACCATATGACCCAGCAATTCCACTGTTAGGCACAGACCCAAGAAAATTGAAAACACATGTCCACACAAAAGCCTATACATGGAATGTTAGAACTGCATTATTCACAATCTCCAAAAAATGGAAACCCAGTGTCCACTGCTGAAAAATGGATAAGAAAATATGGCATATCTATCTAATGAAATATTATTAAGCCATAAAAAGGAATGATGTACAGATACACACTACAACATGGATGAACCTTAAAAACATGATACTAAGTGAAAGAAGCCAGTGGCAATGTTGTATGATTCCATCTATATGAAATGTCCGGAACAGGCAAACACATAGGGACAGAGAGCAGGTTATTGGTTCCCAGAGCCTGGACAGAGGAGAGAATGGGAGTAACTGCTAACGGATTTCTTTCTGGGGCAATGAAAATGTTCTAAAAGGAGGTAGTTGTGATGGTTGTACAACTCTGTAAATATACAAAACCCAATAAACTGGACATTTTAAAAGGATGAATTTTGTGGTATGTGAATTTTATCTCAATATAAGCTGTCACTAAAGGAGGGGTGCTTAGGGCTTCAAGTGAAGGCGTGCATGCAATGACATGGTAACCAAACCACCCCACTACATGGACTTGGCAGCTAGAGGCTACAGGCCGCCCAAGTTGGAGCTAGCCAATGCATTAAATGGATGCAGGATTGGCTCCCTCTTATGAAAAGACAGAAAATGCATGGGGTCTCCAATGAAACATGAAATTCATCAATGCTGAGATTTTTAAAGCACAGGAGGATAACAGTAACACACTCATATAGAGTTTTTTTGGTTTACAAAACTCTTTATGTGCCTGACCACTTATTTCTAGAAATTGCATTATTAAAATGATGCATACATACAGAAAAGCATCCAAATCAAAGCACATAGCTCAAGGAATTTCATACAGTGAATCTACTCAGGTAGCCAACATCCAGATTACAGATGGCTTATTACCAGAGGAGGTCAATTCAGACCTTCCAGACACAAATCTCCCTCCCTCAATGAAGGGTAAATAGTATAGAAATGATGTGTTTGTTGAATTCCTTGGAATGATTTGATGGGTTCTCTTTTGTGTGGGGTGATTTCATTCCTTGAGATGTCTGTGAGGTTCTCCCATGTTGTTTGCATATATTTGCAGTTCATATGTTTTTACTGATGGGCATATTTGTTGTTTCTGGTTTGGGGCTATTACACATATGCTGCTGAGAAATCCTTGTATGCATCTTTTATTGGACACATTTATTGTACACATTTCTGTTGGATATATGCCTAGAAGTTCCACTGCTAGGTTATAGTGTTTGTATGTTTTCAATTTTAGTAGATGCTGCCAATCAGCTTTCCAAAGTGGCTGTATAAAGTTACTCCCCCTCCTGTTGCTCCACATCCTCTTCAACACTTGACATCTTTCACTTTAGCCATTTTGATGGATGTGTCATGGTTTTACTCTTTATTTCCCTGATGGCTGCCTTATCATAACATGATAAACACCTTATGGTTTTACTCTTCATTTCCCCATTGACCAGTGCAGAGGAGCCCCCTTCCATATGTGTATTAGCCATTTGGATATTCTGTCTTGCAAGGTATCTGGTCAGGACTGTTGAATTAATCGATAATCTCTTCTTACTGATTTGTGAGAATTCTTTACATATTTTGGATATGAGGCCTTTGTTATAACAAAAAGTCTTAATTAAATGTAGTCCAATTTACCAGTTGTTTTCCTTTACTATTAACATTTTTGTGTCTTATTTGAGGAATATTTATCTACCCCAAAGTCATAAAAATATCCTTTCCCTTTTCTTCTGAAAGCTCTGTTTTACCTTTAACATTTCTTTCCGCAATTCATGTGGAATTGATGGTGCATATGGTATAAGGTAAAGGGTCAAGAACTTTCATCTTGCTCTTAGGTAGTTGATGTTTCCTGATGCTATTAAGTTATATATTCTTTTAAAATTTTATTTTCTGGTTTTTGTTGCTGAAGTATAGAAATATTTTTTTCTGGTATATAAAAATAAAATTAACTTTTCTTATTCTTAATCCTTTGCATTTAATATAAAATTTTAGGTTCAATTTGTTGATTTAAAAAAAAATAAGTTGAACACTCCTGAAACTTTGTGATTTCACTGGATCCCTAGATCAATGTAGGGAAGATGGGCATCTTTAAGACATTGAGTCTTTTAATCCATAAACATGATATATCCCTCTAATTAGTTAAGTCTTCTCTACATTTTCAAAAGTACTTTTAAATTTCTGTGTAGTGGTCTTGCACATCTTTTTTAATGCTTATTTCTAAGCAGTTGGTGCTTTTAAAGCAGTTTAATGGTCTGGCCGATAAACAGTAAAGCAGGTGTCATGATACCCACCTCCTTGGGTTCAGCTCATGGATAATCCCCTCCCCTTGAGTATGGGTGTGACCCATGACTTGCTTCTAACCAGTAGATCATGGCAAAGTGTTGGAATGTCACTCTCACTGATGTGCTACTTTTCAGATGTCTCCATTATGGAAGTCCCCACCTTGCTGGTACACTAACATTAGAGTCTTTCACTCCATTGCTGGCTTTGAAGAAGCAAGCTTCCATGAGCACTACAGGCCTCAAAGAAATTAATTCTGTCAATAAGTTGAGTGGGCTTGAAAGTGGACCTTTGCCCAGGTGGGCCTGAAGCTGAGACTCCAGTCCAGGCTGACATCTTGATTGCAGTTGATGATCCAGCTAAGTCGTACCCAGACTCTGACTCAGAGAAAGTGTGAGATAATAAATGTGTGTTGCCTTAAACTACTATATTTGTGATAATTTGTGGCCCAGCACACAAAACTTTTACAAGATGTAGGCATTTTTAACTTCGTATTCTATTGTATGTTGCTACTATTTGAAAATAAAATTAATTTGTGTATATTGACAGAACTCTGATAGAACCTTTCTAAATTCACTTATTAATTCTAAATTAGTAGTAAATTCTTTTGCATTCTCCACATACACATCATCTTCATATAATGTCCGTTTTAGTTCTTCCTTTCCAATTTTTGAGGCTTCTTAAATGTTCCTTCTTTATCACACTGATTAAGGTTTCTGATAAAGTGTTAAATACAAGTGGTTATGGCAGACATTCTGGTCTTGTTCCCAATCTCAGGAGAAAGGCTTTGAACATCACCATTAAGTAGTTTTATGTAGATACTCTATCAGATTAAGGAAGATTCACGATCCCATTTTGATCACTTTTCATGTGTGTCTTGTTTACTTCTCATCTATTACTAAAGAAGTCTAAGTAATAGCAAAGTGATCAGTCCACAACATATAATTTAATAAAGTCCTAAATAATTAATTTTGGTTGCCTATAATGGCAGAGACTGTGAATAATCCCCCACTAGGCATGTGTTCCTCTAAAACTCCTAGTTTCCTTTACAACTGGGCTAATCAGGTAGCTAGTTCAGGTCAAAGAAAGCTGAGCATCAGTGACCAAAGCAGTTAAAACGCAGTGTGTCTTCCCACTCATTCTTTTCCCAATCTTTCCCACCCAACTTCTTCCCCAGCTCTTTCCCCACCAGCCCATGGCTGATGCCAAGGCAGCTGGGATCTGAAGGACCAACAGGATCAAAGCCTCCTGGGTCCCTGAGTCACCATTTGGTGGACAGCTGTTTGGAAGTCCAACCAAATGCATCAGAAAGTGACTTGAGAAAGAAAGAATCTTATCACATGAAACCACTGGCATGTGAGGGGTATTGGTTACAGCAGATTGCATTATTCATCCTGACATGAAAATTTCCCTCTTACATAAGAGTAGAACATGAAGAAAAAGAAGAAAAGCCAATAGGAACGACCTATTGAAGTCTTCGGTACTACAATCATGGATCACTTTTAATAAATAAGGAAAACATTTGGTCCTCCACCCTGGTAAAAATTATCCTAATGCCCTTAGGCATTTTTTTCTGTGCTCAGTAGAGGTGCCTAAGGAATTTTCATCTCTTTTTCTTTCTCTAGTTTCCAACTGCCTCATTTTGCCTTCTAGAAATGCCAGCACACTAACCTGGCTCTGCCACTTGGTGTCAACTTGAGACCTCTCTGCAGAACCCACCTGTGACCACTGACCATATAAGAACTTGACCCCAACTCTACTCATATGACCATGTTAAAGAATCATGCTGGTCATTGTTCTGTGAAGTTGTTTCCCCAAAGAAATAACAACAGGACATTCTTGGTAATAGTTTGCTTGTAAAATAAGTTCTGATTATTTCAAAAGGCCAACTATATACCCAGCAACAAAAACTCTTACGGCAATTTAAAAATTGTGGAGCTAAGGGAATTTTTATACCTCAGCCAACTTGTTTTGACTCCTTGTAATTAAAGACAAATGAAATAATTGACATAAAGTGCCATTAGGCAATTATTTTGCTAACATTTTTTCTCTTTTGAGACATAACTGCTTACTGCATTGATCTTTAGAAAAGTCATTAATTCAATTGAAGCTGGTTGTAACATAGCTAAAAAGCTAACATCAACTTGGAGTAATCAAAAACTTTTATGTGAATATAATATTTGTATTAACAGTATATACTTTAGATCCCAGAGTATTGCTATTTTTATCTGTCTTTTCCCCAGGCCATCACTGAAGATATGTGGGTTGTTAACTTTTTTCCCTGATTAAATATTTTAAATAAGAGAATAAATTAACAACAAAAATTATGTTTATCTGAGAGTTTACCAATCTAATGGCTGTTTCTCATTTTCAAAATAATCAGAATTTTTATTCTCTTTCCCAAAATGTACATAAATCCAACAAGAGTACATCTGGCTCATTGGCAAGACCTTAAGATATTTTTCCATCCATAAAGTAATCTGAGAATGTTATGGACCCACACAACTTTCTTCATTTTTTTCACAAGACAGAGTAATGTTGGCTTTTAAATATCTTAATGTTTTTTTAAAACATTAAGCCAGCTTAGATCCATTATTAAATTTATCACAGTCACTGTGCAAATTTGTTGGCACTGAAATAGTTTCTCAAGGTATGAGGTAAATGTTCAAGTGAAATGAGAAGTTCATTTGGGTCTAAAAATATCAGCCATTCTGGATTTTTCCTTGGAGCATGGCCAAGGTCATGCAAATGTTCCATTGGCTGGTAGGAAGAGCTGACACGTTGCCATGTGCATGGTGACATAGAGCCTTTTCTCCCAGGGTGTCCAAGAGGCTTTCTCTGTATGCATTTATAGAGAGATGTAATAGGCAAAGTTCTCCAGTTTAGACTAAGTTTTTTGGTCATTAGTGAAAGCGAATTAAACTCTTTTATTTACAAGCCTCCAGGGCTGCCCATTAGAAGGGCCGATGTAAGTGTAGTCTGAAATAACTGAAGTGGCATCATGAGGGGATTCCAAGGGGCCATATACCTACTACTTTCACCATTTGAAATAGTTGGTCTAATAATCAGATCAAACGCCAGCTTTGAAAACTTAATATTTTTTATCACAGTTCTGTGTTGATAAATTATCCTGATCAACTAGGTGACTGGTCCAAGTTCAAAACACTTAGAAAGAAAGAAATGGCTTAGGCTCCTGGCCAATACATTCAGAACAAAACCAAACTGTCTGCCAGACTCCCAAACTATTGCAATCAAAAACAGACAAAAGAAGAAGAAGATGCCTCCTGGAACCCGCCAACATTTTCACCAGCGCGATTCTTTCGCTGAGCGCACACCTCAGCCAGAAGTCAGAGTGCTGGGCCAAGCGCGCACACTCTGGCTCCACCACCGTGCTGACTCTTCAAATGATTGTCGTTTTTCCTCACCCGCTGCCAAGTGCTCCCGGAGCTCACCAGCCTGTGTTCTGAAGCCAAGAGTTCATAGTAAACCTTGCAATATCTCATGCAATTGTAATGCAATTAGTGAGGTGCACGCTCCTGCTGGGCCTCTCCTCTCCATGCTCCGAGCCCCCAAAGAAGTCAATCACGGCGCCAAGTTCAAGGAGCTCCAAGCAGGGCTGCAGAAGCAAGGCTGCCCCCGCATTTTGTCTTTTCTGATGCCTCCACTGGGCTCCTCTTTTCAGCAGCACAGAAGGTGGGTCCAATGTGATGCCTTTCCAAGCACCACAGGGGTGAAGCTCCCTGGTCAAACTATTTCCAAGTCAACTCTTGAAAGAAACAGGGCACAACCAACTTCTCCAGATTGTGTGCACGTGCAAAGGAAGCTCTGAAGTTGGATGAATTTGCATTAGACAATTCATCAAGCAATTTTGAGAGATAGCCAATTTCTAAAATACCTCCATGCCCTCCTTCACTGACTCCTATATTTCTGTCTGATGATTTATATTACAATAACCTCCAAACATTTGCCTGGGTATATTTTAAATTAACAGTCATCACACCAAGCAACCAAACAGGAGTTTTCAAATACTTTCCCCACTGAAAGGAACCATTTCTCTTTGGAGAAATGGCTGAACAAAGGGCTGGGGCAAGGGAAGATAAGCTTAGAACAAATTTTGTACCAGAAAGTCAGGAAGTGTTTAGAAAACAATGGAGATTGTGTCCATGTAACCCAGAGTCAGCTTGGAAGGGCTTCCATTGGCCAAATCCAGGACAGTTGAGACATAGAAAAAATAGTATAGGAACAGATTAAACCCATTGCTTAAAATAAGAATCCATAAGTCTGTGCTGATGTAAATGGATGAATAAATAAATGGAGGTAAAGTACAGCTCTTCCTCACAGTCGAGTGTCCAGTAGAAGAAGTGCTGGAGTGAGGAAATCTGCATTTTCCAGCTGCCATTGTAATAATTGGTGAAGGTATGACTCCTCAGTGGATGCAAAAACTAGTGGATGAAATTTTGACAAGGAGCGTAAGAGTGACAGTCGTTTCAAAGTATCTTATCTGTGACCAAGAGAAAAGTAATACATATACAATGGAGAAATCTGGCAGACACCACTCTAACCAAGTGATCGAACCTAACCTCCACATTGACACAGAGACCTGTTGCACCAAGGACATCACGTCACTTCTGCAGTGTCCCTGCCAAAAAATGCAAACGGTGCATCCAAGCATAAGAAAATGTCAGACAAACACAAATTGAGAGACATTCTACAAAATAATTCGTCTATACTCTTTAAAAATGTCAAGGTCAAAAAGACAAAGAGAGTCTGAAGAACCAGCCAGGCTCAAGTTAAGCTACTGGACCAGCTTCTGGGAAATGAGGTATAGCTCCAAAGGACAGCAGGACAGTGGATGGAGTTTGAAAATGGATTATGTACCAATTTAAAATGACTTATTTTAATAATTATATTGTGATTGTATAACAGAATTTTCTTGTTCTTGGGAAACATACTTTAAAATATTTAAGAGTAAAGAGTACATACTATCCAACATTTGCCCTCGATTCTTTCAGGAAAAATAATTGTGTGTGTGTGTTTGTATATATGCTGGTATGTTCCTACACATGTGTGTGTGAATATACATATATATATGGGAGAGGAAAACATTCAAAGAGGGAAAAATGTCAGCAATCAATAACTGGGTAAATGGTATATGGGAGTTCCTTGTACTGTTTTTGCACCTTCTCTATAAATTGGAAATTGTGCCATGTACAAGTTACAAAAATGTTCACAAAGTGAAGAAAAATTAGTGGAGTGCGTGAACATTTTGGCGAGCCCAGAGTGTCAGGAAAGGCTCTCCCCATATTTTTTTTAAAGATTTTATTTATTTATTTATTTGACAGAGAAAGAGAGAGTTCACAAGCAGGGGGAGAGGCAGAGGAAGAAGGACAAGCAGGCTCCCGGCTGAGCAGGGAGCCGGATGCGGGGCTCAATCCCAGGACCCTGGGATCATGACCTGAGCCGAAGGCAGCCGCTTAACTGACTGAGCCACCCAGGCGCCCCAGGCTCTCCCCATATCAAGACCATGACCGCCCAGCACTGTCTAGGCATATACCAGGAGAAAGGGACAACTTGTGTATTTATTCCATGAATAGCAAACCCACCTAGCGATGTGCAGTGGGTGGTGATCTCATCCTGCTGGGGACATTTGGCAGTATCTGGTGACATTTTTGTTGTCACACTTGCGTGAAGGGTGGGAACGGTGTATTGGTGCTGGCATCTGGTGGATGGAGGCCCGGGATGCTGTTCAACTTCCCACAATGCACAGGATGTCCCCACCACACAGAATTATCTGGTCCAAAATGTCAGTAGTGCCGACGGTAAGAAACCCTGAACCAAAAAATTGATTTGCAAGAACTACGTAGTTAGAAGTTTGAATTTAAGATAAATCTAACTTCATAAATTAAAGCAGTTTAATGTTTAATAAAGCCTCAGCATATATTCCAAAATCACAATTCCTGTCACTTTCAAGGCTGATGACAACAAAGATTAATCAAAAAACAAGGCAACACTTCTGATTTAAGAACAAAAGAATTTTCCCAGTGATCATTGAAGGTACACACAGAACATAAGAGACATATGCCTATCCTATATTTATGGATTTAATCTATATCTGTAGCTAATAAGGAAATAATAGGGAATAACAATAATAAGGAAATAGCTTTCATAAGAAAAAACAATGACCAGAAAGTCTGATTCAACATTTTTGTCTTTGAATCTTACTATCTAAAATTAAAATATTTTAAGCTTTCTAAATATTCTTTTTACTTTGTATTATTTAAAGTAGTGTAAACACATCTATCCTTATAGATAATTTCAAGCTTTCTAAAAATAATTTCTTTAGGTATATTGGATTTTTTAAAAACTGTTAATCCCTGTTATAAAAAAAAATGGCTACTGTAATTCAAATCAGTAATAGTGATGTGGAGGAAACACGTCCAAATGACAATGATGTGTTTTAGGAGGTTAGTCCAATTTTGGTCCTGTACTAAAATGCCCTCATCAAGACCTGATAACATACTGGGTGCATCGATGCCAGGAATCCATTCCCGAAATGAGTTCAGACATAACTGCGGCTTTTGACATCCTCCATGTTAGCATCCTTCTAAATCATCTTGAAAAATATGCCAGTCTTTCAGGTTCGGTTATTTGGTTGCTTAAATCTTATTATAACCATCAACAACAGTTTGTTAATATAATTTCTTTCCATTCCTCCTCAACACTGTCATCTGGAGTCATCTGTTACATTGTCATCGGGACTCCCAAAGGGAACTGGACTTGCTCCCATCCTTTGCTTTATCTAACCACTACCTTTAAGAACTACAACACCATATCTTTAAAAACATGGATTCTCTTATCATATTTCAGCTGACAGTCGGTCTGCTTACTTTTCTATTCCCAGGACTTACACCCTCAACTGGTACACTCATCCTTTATTTAGACAAAACTAACTCTGGGTTTTGTTGTCTTGAAACATTTTGATGTTAAAATTGAGACTCATTTGCTTTATTTTCTCCCTTTGTCTAAAAAAAAAATGAGATTATTGTTATTTATCATGAAGATTTCAGATTTATTGATCAACATAGTGTGGGCACATCAAGGGTTTTCCTATCGATGGAATCACCAGTTGTTGGCCTCAGAATATGTGCCCCACATTCACCGCCCCCCGCCGCATTCACCGGTGATGTCTTCCCATGGGGCATTGCATTTCCTTCTACCTCTTCAGTTATGAGCAGGCAAACAGAATGTGAAGTCTGGCTTCCTCACATCAAGACAGGAGTGGGGTAGGAGAGAGGAGAAAAGAATATTTTGCCCCTACTATATTGCAGGGAGCATTCTAGGTGTTTTAAATATACCACCATTTTATTCCTCTGATTTAAAATGGCACCTAGCTAAAAACCCTGACATAGCCTGTATCTATCTTTAACCCTGTCTTGAAAAGAATATATCCCCATAAACTAGTACAGGATGAGTTCTCAAAAAATGTTTGTTAAATAAATGATTTTTATCTATGAAGATACTTATAGGGTGATATTAAAAGATACAGACGTAACTTGGATATCACAGGTTCGGTTCTAGACCACTGCAAGAAAGCGAGTCAAATGAATTTTGTGGTTTCCCTGTGCCTATTAAAGTTGTGTTTACACTACACTGTAGTCTATTAATTATGCAATAGTATTGTGTCCAAAAAAAGTACAATCCTTATTTTAAAAATACTTTATTGCTAAAAAATGCTGACCATTATCCAAGCTTTCAGCAAGTCATAATCACTGATCACAGATCACCTTAGCAAATATAAGAATAATGAAAAAGTTTGAAATACTGCAAGAATTACAAAAATGTGACACAGAGACATGAAGTGAGCGAACCCTGTCGGAACAATGGTGCTGATAGACTTGCTGGATGCAGGATTGCCGCAGACTGTCAATTTGTAAAACACACACTATCTGGGAGGCCCAGTAAAGCAAAGCGCAGTAAAACGAGGCCTGCCTGTACATAGCACCACCACTGAAAATTAAGATGGATTAAAAGCTCGCTGGCAGAATAGAGGCAAAACCTCCACAAAATGTGAGGCAAAGGGAGCACTCGTTAGAAAATAAACACTCAAGACTCCGTTTTCCAGGCTTGTCCTCCTGACCAACTCGGACTGATTCACGAGACCAGCTGCACCAGTGGGAGGAGGGTCGACCCACCACCTCCACCGGAATTCATGAAGAGAAGCCGGACAGCTCTCTTACATGAATTAAAAGTCAGGGATTCCCAGAAAATGAGAGGAGAGGCTGTGGAACCCGTGATTGGGCCCTGTATCCTGGTCTAAGAAGCACGGTGCAGGAGGGCAGGAAGAACAGAAGCTGGGATCAGGTTTTCCGGGCCATGTCCATTTGGCACACCAGGTAGGAAGAAGGGACATGAAGTAGGTCAGAAGTTCGCTGGATGGTGGCACCTGTCCTAGCTAAATGCCAAGCCCTGGACGCCACCTCCTACAGCCACCACTACAGCCCCTCGCCTGGCTCAGCTCCCTTTCAGGGCAGCTCAGACACCGGCATTGGGAGCTCTTTCTTTCTTGCGTTTCATCTTTTTTCAAGAATGAATGAAAAGGAAAACTACAACAAGAAGCAACGTCACAAGGACAGCACAAGGCAACGACGTGAATGTCATCCTCAACTCAGAGAAAGAATGTCCCGCACGTGAACGGCAACAAACGTCAGAAGTAAACTCAGGGAACTATTTAGCATACTCAGAGAGTTAGAATAGCATCTTCAGTGAGAAAGGACAGAGATCAAAACGAGAGAGACTAGAAAACGAGATGAAAGGCAGAGATGAACAGGGAGAGAAATGAGTACAGAGAGGGAAACAACAAAGATTTAAACTGCAACAACGGGATTCAAATCCATGTTGTAGACCGAGCAACAGACCTGTAACTGTTAATCAGGCATACAGATCTGAGATTCTTTTCAACAGTGGAAAAGGACAAAGCAATGAAATGATGGTAAAAAAAAAAAAAAAAGAACGTGAGAAATGAGAACAGAAAACAGAGTCTGAACACACAGAAATAAACTGGTAGTCTAGTGTGTGTGTGTGTGTGTGTGTGTGTGTGTGTGTGTGTGTGTGTGTGTGGCAGTTGTGTGCCACCCATCCCGCCAAAGAACAAAAGCAATTACCAACAGGTTACTCTCCAGAAGGAAAACAGCACAACAATAAGAGCAATCTGGATTCGTGGATTACAAAAGTCCACAGTTTTCATGTAAAAACCACAGATGAAAGGCGTATTTACATACTCCCTAGCAAGTGATGGAAATGTGAGGAAGAAGAGAGCACCCCGCTGTCAGCAAGACAACCCAGAGTTCACCTGCACAGAAACAACAAAAGATGGCCCCAGATCCATCCACTGGGACATGAAATGCCAGAGAGGGAGCAGCATCTACAGATGTCAGTGGAGGAAAAAAAGCCATGATCTAAAAATATAACCCAGCAAAGTTATTTTTCATCTGTGAAACAATTCCAGCATCAATTCGTAGCCTAATAATTATTTAAAAATTAATAAAATCTGATGAATTAAGCTTTTAACTTCGAAACCAGAATAGGAGTACCTAGTACACTAAATAAATCAGGTATCAATAAATTAAAACACATAAAAATTGATATGATGAATCCAAAATCTAGTTCTTTGTGAAGACCATTTCTTTAAATTGTAGCCCATCTGAAATTTAATTTAAAATGACATGAAGTGGATAAGTTATTTTGGCCAGCTTCATTTGGGAAAGAATGAATAAAACAATGTATCAAATGTTACACTAAATTTTAAGATAATATTTACACAACCGTGAGACTAGCAAAACTTTCCCAAGAATGCAAACTCAGAAGCAATAAAAGAAAGAGGGGATTAATTTCACCTTGTAAATATTTTTTTAAACAGTATGCCCTAAGATAAAACAAACAAAATAGAAATACAGATGATGGACCTCTCTGATCACCCATCTAATAAACAAACATCAATATCCCTGAGTTACTAAAATCTACAAATTTATAAGGAGAAAAGTGAAGAACAAGTGGAGAAATGGACATTTGAATCAACAATTAGCAGAAGAGGAAATCCACATACCTAGTCAATATGTCATCAAGGTCATGCAAAGCGAATCAAAGAAGTGATCCCGTTCCCTCTCCCAGCCTCCTCACTGGCACAAGTCTTGAATATCAGGAATAGTTGGTGGTAGCAAAAATGTTGGGAAAAGGACATTCTCCTACAGTGCTGATGGGGGAATGAATCATTACAAAATTTCTTAAACCAAACTAGCATTATCTATAAAATATCAAATTCACATTTCCTTTTAATCAGACATTTTTACTTCTGTAAAATTACCCTATAAGATAAACATCCCAGCATACATATTCATCTGTATAACTGCGCAGTTTTGTTTAAAAAAAGAAAAGAAAAGAAAAGAAAACTGAAAACAACCTAATGCCCCTCAGTAGAGGCACGCTTAAGTAAACTATCCTATCACAAAACACTACAGAATATTAAATGATTCTTTTAAGGAAGCTGTTTTGCCTTGTTCATTAGCCCAGGGGATACTCATGATGCATCATTAGCTCACAAACATCACATTATAGCGTGGTCTCATTTTTGTAAGACAAAACAAAGCAAAATCAAGATATATATATAGATGTGTATCATGGATGTGCAGAGACACAGGCATGAAGATAGACCAAGTTACCTTGAGACGACACTGACGACCCGATTGGTTAAGGGGAGGAATGGGAGCATGGAGAGGGGTCAGGAAAACTACTAGCTCTTTCTTCCCATAATTTTAAGTTGTCTTACTTGTTCTAATTTAATAACAAAAATTAAAAATATAAAGCACTGATAAAGTAGAGAAAACACAAATATATCACTTTTGGAAGGAGAAAGGAGACAACCACAAGTTAGGCTATGTGGGGACAGTAAGAGGACATTCTGTGCAGAAACCTGTGATAACAGCTTCAAAAATCTAAGTGAAATGAAAAAATAAACACATTTTAGAAATGACCAAACTGTAGTTATTCCAGGAAGGCAAAGATGGCTTAATCCCAGAAAAGCCGGGAATATAATTAATCATATCAATAGAGCAAAAGAAAAAATAATGTCTTTCTTTTCTCTAAATGGCTTTGAAATGCATGGATAAAACAGAAATAATAAGATATTCCCTTGACCCAATAGAAATGCACTTTAACATCCTTCCTGATAAAATTATAAAGAAAGATTTTTAAAAATCAGAAATGAGCTGCCTTTCTAGCCAACTTATAAGTGTAGGAAAAAAATAGGAGTAAATGTTAGAAAAGATAACACAAAAATATGAGTATTCGTGGATTGTCTGTATTAGGAGAAAAGTAATGAGCTGCACAATATCTACTACAACTGATTAGATAAGCTAGAATTGGTCGGATGGAAGTAAGTACAGAACACTTACATCTTTTCCTAAATAGGAGCAATAAAAAGAAAATATTATACCAAGGAGTGCATTCACAAGAGAAACGAAAGTCATAGAATACCAAGGAACGCTTTTAACAAAAATGTTTAAAGTCGATTGCAAAATCAGTGGAGGGTCAAGCAGGAAGACTTTATTCAAGAGTCCTGTCATGTTCAGTAGGAGAAAAATGAATAGTGTAAGTATGACAATATGTCTGATCTTCGCAATCTAATTTGTACTCCAAATGGGATTGTTTTTCCTCACAAAAGGGTTCTAAAACTAACCTAAGAAATAAGTAAGCAAGAACATAAAAAAAATGTTTGGGGCAGAAGGAGAGGAACTTGTGAAGATGAGCTGTAAACTTGCAAGAGTTGATACAGGGCAGCGATGGTAGGAGAACAGACCCATTGGTGCTCAAAAGTCGCAGAGCGTGTGGGACTTCTAATCACAGCAAATAACATCTCAGAGCACAGGAGAAATGGCTTACGTTCAAATGACTAATTAGAAAAAAAATAAGTCAAATCCCCCTTCTCAGAAAACTAACATTAATTCCTGGTGGATTTGTTAAAGTAAAATATAAAAAATACACCACATAAGATGAGGAAAACGAGGCTGTACCTGAACTGGGAGAGGGGAGTGAAGATGGTGTGCATGAACACGTGAACACAAGAATACTCTTACACTGGTGGTAGTTTCGGGGTCCCGGGGTGGCTCAGTTGGTGGAACATCTGACTCTTGGTTTCAGCTCAGGTCATGATCTCAGGGTCATGAGATCAAGCTTGAATTGGGCTCCATGCTCAGCGAGGAGTCTGCTTGAGATTCTCTCTCTCTCTCTCCCTCTCCCTCTGCTCCGCCCCCCTTTCCCCCCCCCACACACTCAAATAAATAAATAAATCTTTAAAAAAAATAAAGTGGTAATAATTTTGAACACACAAATTTTATATACAGCAGATAAAATGAATACTAAAAAAGGGAAAAGCACTTGCAAGATATAGGGTAAGCATATATCATTACTCTGTAAAAGACTCTTGCAAATTAATAAAAAAAACATAAACACTCCATTAGATAAATAGGCCAGAATCAAGCAATTTACAAGAGAATAATGCCAGCGAGCCAATATATGTGGTAATAAAAAGTTCTACCTCTTGTAATCAAAGAAATGCACATTAAAATAACAATAAAGCATCATTTCTCTGACATCAAATCTATAAAAATTAAAGAACACGAAGTGCCCAGTACGAGTGAGAATCAGGGGAAATGCATTACTCATGAGAATTGTTTTAAATGCAATCTTTCTGAAATGCAATTTTATAAAATGTTTTAAATTGGGCATAACCTTTGACCAGGGAATTCCACTTCTAAGAAGTCTGCCTAGGGGAGATGCAAAGGTAATTGCAACTAATTATGTGCCTTGTCGCTCACCACGATGATATTTATAATGGCAAAAAGTGTCCAGTTGGGGCTGCTCACATGGATGTTGTCACTTGTCTCTGATAGACTAGCATCTATTCTGTCTTTTAGATTTATGTTTAGATTATGTTTAGTATTTACCCCCGTGAGGCAATGGTCACAATCTATTGTCAAGTGTAAATCGCACATCAGAAAACAGAACAGAAAATATGATTACACTTTGGTAATACTTTACCAAAATACTTTACTCAACTACACTCATGCCTTGAAAAGAGACTGGGAGGGTATGAAAAGCCATGCAGAGTATGTCTCAGGCTAGCGTCCTGTCTTCTCTTTGACTTTCAAAAGTTTTACAATGAACATGATTTATTTTTGTATATAGAAAAAAAAATTTATTTTTGTGGCTTTTTTTTTGTCATCAAGTTTCCAAATTTTCCTAACCTACACAGGATTCTGGGAAATGCAGCAGGTTGGAAGCTTTTCAAACAACAGTACTGTGTGTGTGTCCTGTGTTCCTGAGGGGAAAATGGCCAGCATCCCCCACCGTTGCCAAAGCCGGTCCTTAACATGAGTTCACAACTGCCCTTGGTTGTGCTGCACAGTGAAGACCCAGCAGCTGGCTCAGGTCAAGTGCTTGCTCTGCTCTAGAGTCCGTGCTAAGCACTCTGTCTACACTGACTCATCGAATCCTTGTAAGAACCTGTGAGGAACTTACTCTTATCATTCCCATTTATTTATTTATTTATTTATTTTTAAAGATTTTATTTATTTATTTTAGAGAGAGAGAGAGAGAGAGTGAGTGAGCACTCGCATACACATGAGCAGGGGGAGGAGCAGAGGGAGAGGGAGATGAAAATAATCCCCAGCAGACTCAGTGCTGAGGGCAGAGCCCAATGCAGGGCTCAATCCCACAACCCTGAGATCATGCCCTGAGCAGAAACCAAGAACCGGACGCTTAACCAACAGAGCCACCCAGGCGCCCCTGATACCCATTTTAAAAAGGAAGAAACAAAAGCACAGAGGGGTTGAGTAACTTCCCTGCATCACACAGCCTGTAAGCAGAGGAGTCGGGTGTCCAGGCCACCAGAGGCCCCAGGACTGTTTCCCACTCCCAGACACTGCTATCTCCTCTGTGTGTACATCAGTCCTGTGGGGAGTAGTTACTGCTTTCTGCTGTGGCTGTGTAATGTTCTTCTTTGTCTCCAGAAGTCTGCACTCACTGTTTCTTCATCCTGAACCGTGCATCTCCCCACTGCAGGCCCTCCCTGCACCCCAAGTCCTGTGCACGGCTAAATCTACTCTCCAGGGCCTCTCCAATCATAGCTGCCTTTTTCCTGACCCAACATCTGGACTGCCTGAAAATTGCCAGCTTTTCAGGAGGTGCGTTAAATGAGTATTTACTTGTGTCTCCCTCTATGCTAAGCTCCCTGAGTGTACCGGCTCTGCCTGTCCTGTTCATTATTCTATCCCCATTGACATGCGGGGCATGCGTGTGCACACACACCCACACATACGTGCACACTTCACCTGACCTCGGAAGACATTCTGTACCTTGCAAAAATTAAACTGATATGCCCATAGGCCATCACCATTCATCTCTTTCTTTACTTCATTAATCTGCCTGAACAAATACAAAATTTTCCTCAAACTCTGATTTTCACAAGGCACTCGATCAAAGAGGAGGGTGAGGTGGACGAGGAGGCAGGCGGGCTAATGAGACCCTCGATGCTCAGCGCGACTGTGCCCGATGACGAAGGCCCGGCCCCCTTTGCATGACCGAGAGTCCTGGCATGAGGTCCCTAAGGCTCACCTCCATCTTCCTGAGCTGGTCAAAATCAAACCAAAAGGGCATTAGGAGATAAAGTTGGAACTAAGCTACAAAAATCAGAGGGTTTATCTTTTACAGAAATGAAGGAAGAGGTGTCCTGAGGTAGGATCTGAAGTGAACCAATGAGTGAATAGTTGAATTTAATATTACTCTATTTACTAATATTTAATAATTTATGTTGCATAGCTTCAAAATATTTAAAGCAATCTATAACATCAAATACCATCTGAAATGTGACATTTCCATTAAAAATTCAAAGTAGATACCAAGCTTAATGAGACACAGATGTTATTATACCAGGAAGGCAGGGTGAGAACTCTCCTGCCTGTCACAGGTCTCCTGCTATTCAGAAACATGCTTGCTCCTTCTCCTTCCAGCCACATAGTAGGATTGCAAGTCTTCTACCCCGTGAAATGTGAAAATTAGCAGAATCGTATGAGATATTAATGAAAGTGACATGTCACCTCCTATAAAAGCCTGAAGACTGAGTGCATGCTTCACCACATTCTCTTTCCTCTGCCATGAAGGGAGCATGGACGGCATCCCAGATAGGAGCTGCTGTGCCAGCCTGGGTCCCGGTCAACCTTGGACAGGCATCTGACATAAGCGAGAAATACACGTTAGTTGTTTTAAGCCTCTGGAATTTGGGGGCTATTTGTTACTGCAGCACAACCAAGCTTGTTGTAACTGTTACGCTGACACAGAGCAATAAATTTAACTCTAATAAGAGTCCAGCAGTCAAGGAGAGTAAAGAGCACATACCTATGCAAGTCTCCTCTTTCCTGAAAAAAAAAAAAAAATAGGAAAGTCCATTAGGAGCTAATGTTGTATCTCAGAATTGCTCTGCTTGGATTTTTAAACAGGAGACAATAAGGAACATAATAAATTATTCACCGAAGGGAGTCTCTCCCTGCTCCTCAATATTCTGATCAAGAAGTAGAGATACCACCTCCCTTCCAGGAGTGGGTGACATTCCCAGCCATCGGACTGGCCTTCGCTGACCCTGAATACCTGTCTCTGTTTTCTACCTGAGGCTACGGCAGCCTGTTGGGTTGGATGCGGACAGCAGCTGTGCATAAGTTGTCATCAAGACAATGGCTAAAGTTTGCAAATGGTGTGATCATTTATACACACCAGAGTATATTAAAGTTATCGCTATTATTCCTCTCAGAACCTGATGTTATCTTGAGAGAACGGGGTATTGCTGCAACGCAGGAGTCATGGACACACAGTGTGACATCATCTGTCCAAGGGCCACAGCTCTTATGAGCTGTGGGGCGAGTTGGGGGCAGCAGGGACCCAAGTTTACTATAATCTCCTGGATTCCATGACCCAGAATCAGAGTTCACTTGTTCGCCTGGAAGAAACTGGTTTGCTCATTTCCTAGAGTTATCAAACAAGGACGACCCAAGTCCTGGCAGACGGCAGGAAAGTCAGGAGGGTCTCCATCAGATCACTTTTACATGATAGAAAAAAATCAAATTAAAACATTCATCCAATTAGCAAAATATATGGGTGGAAATGATGAACCATTTTTGGATCTTTCTGACTTCCATGATCCCTTCGGAATTCAATTCATCATCTCCGCCAACGTCAGACCTACCAACTCAGACCCCTGTGCGCAAGTTAATGATATTTCAGCGGGAGAATTTGGGAGAATTGCGAAATTCATAAAAAAGATATTTGAAACTCTTCATAATTATGTCAAATGTATCTAGATTTATCAGGACTGCCTACATTTTGGGAAGAGAAAATGTAATCTTTAACAGATAAGTTAATTAGTCCAATAGCCTGAGCATTGGCCAGGGAGTCAGAAAGTTTAACCTGGTTCTTCCTCCCGAAGTCTTCAAGTAATGCAAGGTCACCACAGCCTTGTCCCCTCACCTGGGCCTGCAACAGGGACTCAAGAAAATACCTTTTAAAGGTACAACATGGATGATTTCGTTGAGGTAAAACTACCTGCTTCTGGGCTGATGGACTCTTGGAGGGACAAGATGAGCCCTCCTGACAGCAAGAAAGGGCCGATGTCAGCGCCTCCAAGCAGAGCCTGATGTCTTCCACCTGCTGGGCCCAGGGATTTATCTAGGCAAAGGGCTCCCCTCTGCAGTGAATGTCTCATCTGCTTTATGAACGAATTACAGAAAGTAAGGAAGGGCAGATATCAAAGTGCATCTCCCTATAGGAAGTGATTAATAATCATCTTTATTAAGCCTATGTTTAATGTTATATTTCCCTATCTTCAAAATTTTATCAGACCTACCTTAAGAATTAAAATCTTTTCACATTGGCTATTGTGGGATTTTGTTTTAATTTTCAGTTTTTGCTGCTCTTCTTTATACAGAATGCTGCAGAGAGTGACACACCATGCTTTAACATTTTTAATTATTATTGAAATTTAAGGCGGTACTCTTTTGAGCTTGTATAGCATTGCTTTATTATTTATTTAGAAGCACTGAAAAATCTGCTTTAAAATTAAAAATGTAATATATAAATCCATCTTCCTTTGTTTATTCAAAATGTTTTATTGCACACCTGATCTGAGCCAGTCACTGCACTAGAGTTTGGAAATACCAGAAAGAAATACCTGTATTTTTTTTTTCAGTTTTCTTGCCTCACATTTCCAATTTCTTCATAACTTCTTACATTTGAAAAGTTTCAAACAACTCCAAAAACTGCTTCCTGTTCTTTTCTTTCCTGTTTTATTTTATCCCCAACATCTCAGGTGACACCAGAGATTTCTGTGGTTAATATTCCTAATAAATATCTGTTAGCTGAGAACTGCCAACCTCCTTAAACCATCATCTATAAAGTACCTTTATAGGACTAATTTGTTCTTACTTTCATTTAGGTGCACTAATGCAAATTAAAGACATTAACTGATCAGGCATGAGAATAATTTATAAAGAAAAAGAAAGGGGCATGTCTTTTCCAACCTAAAGTATATGGAATTGCTACAGAAATGACCCAAGTGAGCCCTACTGGTTTATTCAATAAGGGTCCTCTCAAATTCCATCTGTGAACATTTGGTCAGTCCTTTTATGGAGAAAAGACATTTCTCCAGGTTCATATTAATTTTTGTGCACATCTGCGCATTCACCTAATCCCTACCCGCATACCACTTCAATTAAAATTAACAGAAGTCAAATCCTTGAGTGGTTTTAACTGCACTATGTAGATTACAAATGGCACCCATCTTTAACCACACAAAAATTATTTTTTTCCTTGGTCTCTCTCTGGAATAATATTGAAGTATAGGGTTAGTTATCATGAAAGAATTTTCATTTATTGTATGGCCACTGCAAATGATACTGAGAACTTATCAGTGGGCAAAAGGCCAATCAAAATTAATGCAAAAGTACAATTAAGAAGTATTCTAAAGAAATGCCTTTTCATTCTATTCAAGGGCATACGGGGATACGCGTTGCCAGAAAGAGGGTAATGTTGGGCATGCTTTAATGAGGCAAGCATAATTATATGTCAGCTCTATAAATGATGCAGTAAATGATTTTCTCTCTTAAGTAGGTTAAATATTGTCCTTACATCTGGTTTACAATAGTCTCAAAATACTCCTCTCACAGATTCCTCCAAGATAGATTTTAAACCAGAGTACATCCAAATATCTGTCTTTTAAGCTAGCAGAATATGATTTACTGTTCTCTTTTTCATTTATATGCATATCCCATGTATACATTCCAGTTTGTGAAATGATTTCAGCCATACACTGGTCGACTACCTAATGTATCTTTGCTTATATGCTCAAACTAAAACAATATAGTTCTGCTTTTGTTGGTTTGCTTGTCTTAGCCAGAGCAAAATCTTCTCCCATGTCCAGAGCCTCTTAAAAGCAACAAGTAATTTCCTTTGTCAGTTATGAGCAGAATCACTACTGCACGCCATCAGCATTTTTATCTTAGAGCAATTATGGTGTCTTGAATAATAAGCTAAGATAAATAGAATTGGCCATTGAAACAAAATATTATTAGGAAAGAAAAAGTCAAAGATGATACCAAGAAATGTCAACTAGGTTAATCACACTTAATTTGAAAAGATGACTGTAACTTTAAGAATGCAGCTTAGCTGGAGTTGGAGCTTAGGTTTTTATTTTACTACTTTATTGCCTTCTTCACAACTACTTGGACAAATACAAAACAAGAATTACAGTGCACCATAAGTTATTTTAATATCCTGTAGTGGTGCATACTTCCAATGAAATCCCAAGACTATTATTACGGTTCTCTGTTTGTGTGAAAATGTCAAGTTGTTTCGAGTGACTACATACTCTAAATTATATATAACTGTTACTTTATAGCTAATAGGCACTAAAATTACTTTAAAACAGAAATGTAAAGTTATATTTTCATCCTTTTTGACAGATAATAAAGCTTATTTATGAGATACAATTTTTCAAGCATTAAAATATCTCATGTTTACAAAAACATTAAAAATATTATTACTTGATATTTAAAGGAATGAAAAAAGCAAAACCATTATGAAAATATTTGTCCTGTTTGGTGACTTCTCTATCCTGTCAAACTGTCATAACTTCGTTTATGAAAGTTACTGGTTTAAATACTTCGAAAATTAAAAATATTTGTAAGTTCACACAGAGGCCAGTGATTTAATATCTGTCTTGTTTCCTAGTCTTTTGGCATGTAATAATGCCTTTCATATGTATCACAGATGAAACGTTGAGATGTGCCTGTTTATTTTCATGTGCATCCCAAGAAGTCATATTACTTAATTGCCCTATGGCTGTATCACTGGGTGGAGTTCAATGATATTATATTTGTTTTCGCTTGCAAACAATTTCTCATTCCTTCTTCTCCAGTGGGACTGATTGTTTGATAATCCCTTGGGTTTCTCCCTTCTTCGATCCATCCATCCACCCCGGTGCCCAGTGAGAAGGGCCGGGGAGACTGGGCCAAACAGCCCTGCTCCTCCCCATGTCAAATCGTCCACTTCATAGGGGAGGAAACAGAAAAAAGTCACTCATCCAGAGCCACACAGCTTCCCAGTGGCACGTTTCGCTTTTGAACAGTGGCAAATGGTAATGCTCCTCGCTAGCAGGCAGTGGAAGTCAACCTTCCTAGAGGGTTCCAGCCTGCAGTAGTGATATTGGAAAGTTACTCCACCCAGAAGCCAGTATTGACCTGCTCCGGCTTCTGGGGCCATGGCTACATTTCCTCGGCAAAGACAGCCCAGTTGTGGCAAAGCACAAATAGAAAGGTGTCCCCTTGATGAGCCAGCCAGGCACAGCGCAACCCCTGTGTTCTTTCAGCAAATCGCATGCTGACCTAAGCCTCTGAGCCAGCTCCAGGGTCTTGGTGGAAATGCGCAATGTGCCATTTGGGTGACGACTTTGTTCCTGACACTTCATGAGGAGCCAGGCCCTCTGGATCAAAGGACATCCCTACTGTGAATCCAAGGCAAAATGCAAGGGAAAAAAATACAACAACACAGAATTCCAGGAAAAGTAATCCCTTCCAGAAGGACCTGAATGAAAACCATTTCCAAGGGCCGCAGGCTGGATGTCTGGGGCTCTTGGCTGTCCACCATCCATGCCCTTCCCAATAGCACCCAGGTGTCCTTCAGAAGCATCACCTCCTCCCCAGTGGGTAACGTCAAACCCTCCTTCCCAGGAATCTGAAAATAGACACTATGGAGTTTTTCTCCTGAAAGCAGAGGCATCTGCATCATGTCAGAGGCCCCTGCGTGCAGAACGCCCTCTTGCTTCCTGTTGCTGGTATTCTGGAGAGACTGGTTCATCCTAGATGCCCCCAGGTCCTTCCAGGGAATTCCCTTTATGCACAAGGGAGCCAGAACTGTATGCATATCCTCTGTGGCTATCCTGGCATCTCTTCAGCATCATAAGCTTCCTGGCAAGGGCAGCCTGGCATTCTCTGCACCTGCACTTCACACAGGGAATGGAGAGACCCCTTGTTTCTCCTGGGCTCAACTGCCTGGAAATTGAACTGTGTCCTTTGCAGAGCCCATGTCTCCAGGTGTCCACTAGTGAAGGAGCACTGAGTCCCAGAACCTCCCTCCCAACAGCGAGTGTGAGGGCCACCATACCCACCTCCACACACTGCATCCTCCCCAAGTTGTGGGTTGCAAGTTCAAGGACCTTTTCCCATTGACTTTGACACTATTCCCTTTGCTAGGAGGCTATTGGGGTTCCTGTCTCTGGAGGGTCAATGTTCTCCAAGTTGCCCAGTGCCCTGCCCAGACTCCTCCGGTGACTTTGCCACCAGGAAGATGTTTTCATGGCTTCCCTTTCTGATCCACTTCTTTTAGTAGGCCGATGACTTCCTGCCCATGGCAAGAGAGTGAAACACAGTCCCTGAGAATGACAGGTCTGGCCACCATCTGGTCAGCAGAAGGCTCCAGCACAGGAAGGTTACCCATCCCAGGCACCGTCTGTGTCCACACTGCCACCAGGAATCTCAGTTCTGCTGCCCAGGGCAGGGAGTGGGATCCATGCTCTAACACCATGGTCTCTGCAGGAGGCCCAGCAGGAGACCAGCGAGCAGCTAATCCAGGACGAAATGTTTAGCTGTGTTTGAAAAGACTAATCTCTGATCACACCCCACAGAATTTATTCCTCCTCCCAAGGCTTCATTAACTATTAATCCAACTCATGGGCAGGGGAAGGGAAACTCATCTCTTCTGTGTAACAGGAGGGAAAAAAATAACAGCATTGCAGAATTTTGAAACAACAAAAAATTGCTAGGAAGACATATACATTGTCAAATCCATTTAGAAGTACACCAGAACACATAGCACACGTGTGTGTGTTTATGTGGGTGTCCGCATGCACAGGTATGAGTTCCAGAAGGCAGTAGGTTCTGGAGATATTCATGCACCACCAAAATAATTCCTAACCAGTGCTAAGGAATCCTTTGATTTGATATTGAGTTAATAGCGGGTGAACCGAAGAAGCAGGGAGATTCACCTGTTGGGTTAACCTCGGGTTGGGTTCAGTCTATAAGGGCAGAGGTAACAATTTCATGTCCCAAGATTTTATGAAGGAAAGCACGATTTTCTCAGGAGTTGTAACATATCCTTTAATTTACTGGCTAGGTCCAATGAGGGGTTAATTAATGAATAGGTGTCATCAGCCAAGGTGAAATGTGGTATAATGCAACCAAGTGTGTTTGGAATTTAGGTAAATAAAGGTACTAATCCAAGTCACAAGATACAGGTGATATTCAAACAAATGTTCGTGAAATGCATCACTTTATATAAATGACAGAGTTGAAATCTTTGTGTCGCCCACAGCTCAGCTCTTCAGAGGTATAAAGGTTGCATCTCTCCTGGTCCTTGATGCTTAGAGAGTTGTTTGTCTCATGAGTTTTCCCATCAGCCATGAGAACAGAACTCCTTATCTTGTGGGATTGGTTCCATGGCCAGTGGGGCTAATCGTGTCATCTCAGCACGGGGATGGCCCCCGATGCAGTCCCAAACTGTCAGAGCACCATGTCTCCCAGCCTCGTAACTGGCCCCGTAGTCGTCAAGGGACACACACCGCTCGGTCAGAGCTATGTCTGGGACATTAGCTGTTCTGTCTCTAAAACTACCATTCTTTGACCATGGTATGTGTGGCCATATTTTCTGTTTAATGTGGGGGTGGGAGGAACGAAGCCAACATTGCTGAAGAAAACAGAACCCAGAGATGAAGAAGACAACACAGATTTTCAGTGCCATAGTGTCAGTCTCTGATCCAGCCATATTCCTGGACCAACTCTAGTGAATTCCTGCTTTTGGATAAAGAGTTACGACAAGGGACTCAGTCACTTGCAACTAAGAGGACCGGCAGCATGTTGTCCTTTGTATGCCTTTCTTTCCCTCACTTCAGCTTCTTCTACAATGCCACAAACTCTTCAGTGACCCAAGAGTTAATTCACCTCCTTTTGTAAATTGCTGGCTTGATTTACAATAATAACCACCAAGAAATACAAATATACTTCTTCCTTAAGCAGAGTAGGAGAGGTCTTAACTGTAAATAATAAAAGGTGTTACCTCTGATGATAGTTTATCAAATTTATGTTCATAAAAATTTGAAATTAAAAGTCAATCAAATCTTAACACAATCATCACTAAGTGATGTCAAGATGGATTTGAGCGGGGAACTGATGCAAAATTGAAATCCAAGAGCATCGGCTAGGAGATGAGCGTGTGCTCTTTGGTGACGGGGAACACAACTGAACGAGAGTACAAATTTTTGGAACTGGCAGGGTGCTTGACAGCAGAATTTGACCCAGGTCCTAGAGAACATTATATTCCCAAAACTATGCTCCAAGCAGCGCGGTGAGCAGAGCAATGAAGAAAAATACATGATGTGGGGAAGAAACTAGAAGAGGCCACCGAGGACTGGGCGCTGCATCCAGAAGACTGACCACGTGCTCTGGTTCACCCATCTGCGGGCTGTCCTGGCAAAACACTGCAGGGAGTGGAGGGCACAGGGGAGGAGAAGGGAAATGAGCCAGAGCTCAGGAGTAAGAGTGGGAAGGCAGATCCCCCAAACAGATGGAGACTTACCCCAGGGCTGCTAGGGAGTCCAAGTTCACAGGTCAAACGTAGTCGGAGGAATGGATGTTTGGTTCAACATCTAACTCAAAGCTGGGAAACCACAGGCTGAGGTTGCAGGAGGGAGTCACGCCTTACTGCCCGCCAGGCTGGGGGAGACACTGGGACCAGACAAGAGTACTCCAGGAAAATTTTGTCAGTGACTAAAGCATGTGAACCCAACGGGACTCCTAAATGATACTACCAGAGGTGCATGTGAGGTCAGCTTCTACCTGGGAGCACTGATTTTTCCTTTAGGGCAAACTTAACTTGAAAACCACAGAGAAGTGGACCAGAAGGCTTGATGGAAGTTTCCAAGAATGTGATGCAGGCCGTTACAGGACTGTGAGGTGGCCAACGAACATGGGCTCCTGTGTCAGGGTCTGAAGGAAGGAGGATGAAGTATGAGAGGAAAACAAATGTACAAGTTACCTTCAATAGACATCTGTTGACTATACACTTATTTTCAAAGAAATATGTATCCTTCCTGAAGGATATTGAAGAAATTCTGAGAGCAGCACCTAACTTTCCTTCACGAATTTTTCCAATTTCTATGAAAAAGATTCCTTGAACACACACACACGCACTCGTGAACACGCATTTCTGAACACACACTCGTGAACATGCATGCGGGAGCACACACGCGGGAACATGCACGCGCACATCTCTCCTGTTGGCTCCTGAGCTTCTTCCTGTGTCCACCTTTCGGCTTTCTGTCCTTCAGGTTACATAAACCCATTTGCTTCCACCTGTCCTTGGGGCACCCGTCTCTAAGGCTTGTGTCCCATTGCACCTGCCTCCCTGAGTTTGCCCCCTTATGTGCGTCCTGAGGCTCTGGTCTAAACGTGGTACCAAGTCAGGGCCCGATCACCACCCTGCAACATGGGAACATGCCTTCTCACTTCCTCCCTCCCACACGAGGCGCTGGAGCCTGGTGCTCAGATTTAAGCCACGCTGCGGCTTCTCTAAAGCATGGACAGCCACTCCATTTATTGGCATCATTCTCTGCCCTGCTTGCTAGGGGGTGGCATTCCTGACCTAACACCCCATGCTGAAGATCCAAGATAGGATGGACCCCTGCCCCTGAAAGGAGAAAGGGTCCAATGCTCCAGAACCTTCTACGTGTGACTGACTTCCCTGAAACCTGAGCATTGACATTGGTCCTTCTTCCATGAAACATCCTGAGTCCAAGAGTGCATACCTTGGAAGGCCAGAGGGAACATGGGGAACGGCCCAGATGTTTTTGAACACGTGTGTATTTAGGAGGTAGTGACATGCAGCCGGCATTGAGCCCACGGCCATTCCCACCGCTGGGACACAGAACAGACCTCCTGGTGGGTCCTGTGGGTGGCTCCAACTCTTCTTCTAAATGTGTGGCATCCCCGTGTGCCCCAGCATCAGCACAGCCTTGATCTGAACTTGATTCTTTGTGTTAGGTGATGAGTTCTGAGATTTAGTAAAATCCCCAAAATTGATGGGAGAGGCTTTCATTGGCTGATTAAAGAGATTAAAACAGTTTTAAAGGAGTCCATTTCATCCAAGCTGCTTCTGCAAATATCTTTGAGAAACGAGCTAATATCTTTGCCTGGGAACCAGCCAACCATCCCTTCCAAACGTAGTAGAAACCAAAGTGCCCACAATTGTGTGGTGAACCCTTATCTGAGAAGGTGTGGGTGTGGGGTCAGCAGGCAGACGCAGCGACCTCGCAGTCAACTGTGGCCGTGACCAGGGCTGGCATGGAGGTCTGTGCACACCTTGCCCTGCCTGGCTCGGACGGCGACCCCACAGGTCCCCCAGGGCTGCGGACCTCAGTCCGGCCCAGCCCTACACCATTGTACCTTTCTCCAGTGCGCTGGCCTCAGTTCCTCTACTCTACTTCGTCTGGCCCTGATAAATGAGCCCTGAATGCAAGCCACACAAGGACAGATTCCTGATGAAATAAGACATGTTGTCAGCACTCCTATGGAGCTTAAATTCAGGTCGCTCAGTGATTTTAAAGATGTTTAAATAAAGGTAATCCCAGTCATCCTGGGCATTTCATTGATCATATGGAAACTTTATATTTTTTTAAGATTTTATTTATTGATTTATTTGAGAGAGAGAGAGAGAGAGAGAGGAGAAAAAAAAAAAACAAGCAGGGGGGAAAGGCAGAGACAGAGAATCTCAAGCAGACTCCATGCTGAGCTCAGGGCCGGACATGGGGCTGAATCTCACGACCCAGGAGATCATGACCTGAGCAGAAACCAAGAGTCAGACACTCAACTGACTGAGCCACCCAGGCACCACATATGAAAAGTTTTTAAAATAAAGTTAAAAATATCTTAAAATGAGAGACTTAACAACTGGACTAGTTTGAGACACTGTTCTTGAAACTTTAAAAGCTTATTATATTAGCCAAAAATGCAGCCCTTCACTGGAGAACTTTCGACAAGTAGGATTGAGGGCATCTGAGTCTTCTTTATATTTTTCTGGACTTTGAGAGTTTTCTGTAAGAAGGATGAATTTTCTTTGTAAACAAAAAAGAATATTAAATTGCAAAGCTGTCATAACTTATAAAAGCTAAGCCTCACCCAAGTTGCAAGAAAACTTTTAGCAATACTTAGGTGATGATATATACTCAGGACGTGATTTCTAGGGTAACAATTAATTTCCTTCCAAATTGGTAAAGTTTAGGGCAAGAATGTTTCTCTCCAAATATACCACTTACAAAGGAATGCAATAGCTGGATCTTTAGAAAGCATGTTTCTCTTGTCATTTCCGTGTGTAATTGGTCATATTTAAAAACATAGACCACAGTCACAGAATGCAGTGTTTAAGATACATTCAACTCACACCTCGTCCTTGCAACCAGTAGTTAAACACATGGCATGAAGAGCAAAACCCAAAGGGATATAAAGAAGGATGATGTGCAAATCATCACAAAATGAATCCAGCTTTATTCCATCAATTAAATAGACTGGGTACCAAATATCTGATTTGATACAGAAATAAAAATGAATATGTAATTCAAAACACATGCTACCCTACGCACAACTGCACCTTAAAATGACATGCTTTCCTATGAAAAGTTGACCAAGTATTTCAAGAGTTTAAAGCATCTGTTTCTTAAGCCCTGGAGGTCCACGGCCAGCAGGGGCCCCTGGGATGGGAGTGCCACCCTCCACACTGCTGGTTGCTTTTCAGGGAGCTTTGAATGGCCCCCACGGGGGAAATACCGTTTTAGGTCACCAAGGACATTCTAGTGACATCACTGGTAATATTCTTCACACGCAGTTGTCTTATCCATTCTCATCAAATTCATGGGTAAGTCAACAGACCCCAGTGAGGACATTCAGCCCAAAAATTCTGTCACGGCCTACTCCGACAGGGTTTGCTATTATTTCCACAGAATAATAGTGTCTGACATGAAATGCACCACCATTCGGCCAATTTCCCAGTTTGAGAAAAATTGTTAAGCTCCTACACTGCTAAGGAGACCACAGCAGTGATCTCTCCTACCTGGGCGCTCGGAACCATCTTGTCCCTGGACACCCTTCTGGCTCCTCTTCCTGCTGGGGGAGCCACGCTCTGGAGAATGCCAGAAGGTGAGCCCCCATTGGGGGCTCAGGTGGAGACAGGGGAGGCCAAGAAGTGGAGATGAGGGAGAAGGAGAGACAAGGTCCTGACCATTGGGAAACTGCAAGCAGTGGGAGGGAATCCACCTCCCACAGAGGATTCTAGCTATGACACACGCGCCGTCCCACCGTCCTGATGGACAACACGATTTACACACCGTGATGAGGCAAGAGATTCCAAGTGAAGACTGAGGCTGGAAGATTTTGCTCCCAAGCCTTGCAGTCTAGCTTTGCTCCAATCCCCCTGCTCAAGGGGGACCTTTGAGAAGCCCCAGGATGAAACCATTTACAGCCTGAATCTCTTCTAAATTTGAGGAAGCCAGGAGCTCCCACTGGCCGGCCATGCCAGGTGGGGCTGAAGAAGGTCACCTGGGGAGGCACTGGAGCAATGCTTCTCCAAACCTTGGTCTGGGGGACCCAGAGACTCTTCTTCTGCAATAAGCCCCAGGTGGTGTTGCCATTGCTGGCCACACTTTGAGGACCATCTAGAAGACAGTGGGTTTTTTAGAAAGTCTGGAAAAACTATCGGTGAGTTTTTCCTTCTTTTTTCCTTGTTTTTCTTTTAATTCTTTCATTTAACAAATAAATCTTCTAGGGAAACAATGGGTCAAATATGCCACATGCTCTTTTCTGTAGGTTGGTAGGAATTTGCCTCAAAGACACAGCATTTAAATTCATTAATTCTAAACCTGTATGTTCTCTTTACAGTAGCCAGTAAAGTACCTATGCCTAAAATCATCAGTATTTGGGAACTATTAACTGTGCAGTGACAGCTGATAATGGGCAGTTAACGCTTAGCTTGAATCCTGTTAATATATGGTAGGTAATATAAATTATCTGGTTCCAGAGCCTGAAGAGGACAGGTTTACTGGCAAAGCAGTGACATCAGAAGCAACTGTTTGAGACCATTTGCTCTGTATGCAATTCACACTTGTCACCACGGTGGCCAGTCACACCGAACATTCAGGAAAGGACTTCTCTTAAGGTCACCTCATTAGTCAAAAGGCCATTGGAGCTTCCAGAATGAGGGAGTTTGGGGAAGCAGCAAAATCCCAGGGAGGGCCCTACAGAGTAGCTATTCATTTGCAGAAAGAAACTTTTTCAGTTCAGAAGTAAACTAAGAGGCAGAGGGAAAATGATTTAAAATAGCTCAGCCACACAAAATCACCTACAAAGGGAAAAGTGGGCTGAACCACAGAAACACCCGTCACAAACACTGCTCTCCAGCGAATGCATGCAAATTCCCGAATTAGTTTTTCCTAGTGCAAACTGGTGAGCACGTGCAATCTCTGCATGTTTAAATTCATGTGGCACGATTGTTCAAAATTGAAAATGAAATCACTAGCCACGCTCCCTGAGACAGCCTCTTCTCCTTGATGAGTATGGTACTGATATGGAGGCTTATGGGATGGGAAGGCAAGGCCCCCACGTCACTCCCCTCCCTGAAAAATGCCAGAAGCAGAGGGGAACCCATTCCATGTCAACCAAAGAACAAGTCATGGGAGACCAATTTGATTGTGCCTCCCTGATAGAATCTCAAGATTCACCGGTGCTGAGTGCAATACACATATTCCAGTAAAAGTTTAACAAAGCATTTGACAATAAGATCTATTAGATTGCAGAACAGACTTCCAGAAGAAGTTGGGGCAGTGTTCTCTCCAGGGACCTTTCAAATCACACAAGATGACCCATTCGAGGAAGCATATTGCAGAGGACAATTTTTCCTCTCTAGGTTCCTTGATTTAAGTGGACCACTTAACATATCTTGGGTGAAAATATGATAAGCACCATTGAAACAAGTCCCTTTTCCAAAGGAAAGCATAATCATAAATACAGGTTTACTGAAACACTTTCTTTCCCTTGCTTAGACATAGGAAAGTGAACTCTTCTCAGAAGGTCCCACTTCCCTAAGATAGAGAGAGCCAGGGAGTCGTCAGCCACACCCGAGGAGGGTACAGGTGAAACTCACCAATGCCTATGCCTCTCTATGAGGGACAAAGGGAACCCACAGTGCCTCCTGCATCCTGCTCCCTCTACAGCCAACCCAACTAGCCCGTTAGAGCCCCCAGTGACGTCCTCCCCTAGAAGATAAACGAGGATGGCCACCGTAGCTGGACAATTTCCACGACAGGCCCAAAATAGTTTGAAAGCCCTGAAGCCTCTCTATGTCCGACATGATAAAATATGCAACAGGCATGCCATTTCTAGCATACCTTTCCTTTAACCAGGCATGCAAATATTTATAAGCCAGAAAATTCCAAAACCATGTTTGTCTAGGATATAAACACTAATTGCTTCCCTAGTTGCACTATACTACTTTTGAGGGAGAAAAAAACGATTCTCTTTAAAACATGCTACAAAATATATGCAGAATTTGTTTTCCAATGAACGCCTAATAAGGCTACCTCTTAAGTCTAGATATGTAAAAAATTGCCCTTTTCACAGCTGATAAAATACAAATTAATCCTTAGAGGATTTAATATGTGCCTATTTATTACTTTCTATCTGAATGTACCATGGCAATTAATATGGATTCCATTAGCCTGTGAGAAAATCAGTAACTTTGCCTTTGAAACTAGAAATAAATGCAAAGTTGACCCTGTTTTAAATGCCTCCTACCTATGTGTGCATGAGCGCGTATTTACTTTCAAATGTGCTGTGAGAGGTGTGATTTGATGCCCTTCAGAAGATCACAATTGCCAAAGCTCCTCTGTAGTTACAGCATTGCTTCTAGAATCAATTTGAGTTCCAAAAGCTTTAAATTGCAGTGTCTTCAGGGTATGAAATAATGTTGTTTGTATGCAATTGCAAGTTTGGTTTATTATGAGAAATGAAAACATTTTAAAAATTAAAGAAACATTTTTCTTTGTGTTCACAGTTCATTGTGTTAGTTTA
Source organism: Zalophus californianus (assembly GCF_009762305.2). Lineage (NCBI taxonomy): Eukaryota > Metazoa > Chordata > Mammalia > Carnivora > Otariidae > Zalophus > Zalophus californianus. Next base: position 85,282,837 of record NC_045609.1, read on the forward strand.
ACCCCCACACTTAACCTCCACAGTTCATTTTATAAACACGCCTTTCATTTATTTTTGCATGCATGCAGACTTAACCCTTGGTTACCCGGCTCCTTTTCAGCATGCCAGGTACATAAATTCAGGCGTTCGAGAGCAAATATCTGTGGCTCCTGTCCACCGTGGGTGTGTGGTCGGTGGGCTGCAGACCCACGTGATTTCGTTTGCAGAAATTTGCATACCCTTCCTTCCTAACTCATCCTTCTGAAAAAGCCACTCTTGTCTATTTTTACCTTCATTTGTCTAGCCTAAGTATTTCAGTATTCTCAGTTGGATGCAAAACATGCGAGGCCCCAACAACTTATAGCCAAAGCCAGACTGAAGTTTAAATCTGCGTCATCATTGTATCCAATCACATTGCTCATTGTTGATACTGAGCACTTTGCAAAAGCATCCCCACTTTTGTCCATCTTGGACTCAAAATTTTCGTCGAAACCTAATAGGATCATCTCATTTTCTCCTTCAAAAACGAACCCTTCTAATTACCATGGCACTTATGCTCTAAGTGTATGGTAATCAGGCAGGTTTTATGCATGTTTTTTTTAAGTCCAGGATGTCTGTTTGATATTCTGCTTTTGTGTATTCATCAGCAAAAGTCTATATGATTTCCTGTAATGGCCTTGGTTTATTTACAGTTCCGGCGGCCGTATGTGTTTAAGCTAACGGATGCCTCTGCGGAGTTGAGGAGAGCAGCCCTCTTCGCTCTGAGAATTATGTCACCTCCTCTGTCCCATTTCAGCCCATGGAGTTCTTTTGACAGACAGCATGAACAAATCTGCATAAGGAAAAGTAAGTGACAGCTGGGGTCAGACTCTCTCTGTTTAATGACACTGCCAGTTACACATTTTGAATTGTTTAAATATGAGTCTACCGCTTCCACAATCATCATTTCACTGGTTCCACTTTTCATACCCAACAGCCAGGAAACTGACACATAATTACACACTTGCCGATGGTATCGCGGTGCCGATAATTAAAACTGCCACCCGAGAATTGCGATTGCTAGTCTACAGCTGGGATGTTGTCAGGAGGCAGCAACTCCAGCAGCTTTTAACACCATCTCCTTACAGGTGGACCTCAGGTCTCCGCGCTGGAGGCACCGGCCGGCCTCTGCACATCATTTGCAACGTCTCGCACAAATGAAGAAAATCTATTAACAATCCAATAAGTGAAATACAAACACGATGACCCAAGGGTTAAACTGTCTGCTTGGACTCAGAAGTTGGATCTATTAGGCATTGTTCTTTTTTTCCTTCCTTTTTGCCGTATTTACCGAAAAGACCACCAAATGGTCTCCCACCTCTGACTACAGCTTCAAGTTTCGCTGGTGAAGTCACACATGATTCAGAGACACAGACAGCCCAGCCAGCCGCCTGATTTCATGCCTGCACCTGAGTAAAGAAACAGGGAGACCCTGGACAAACAACCAGAACCAAGTTTAAACCCTTAAATGTTTATCCCCTAAAAGTAGATTTCATTCCCTGGGATGAAGTGAGATTGGGGTAGAGAGAGGCTGGGGCGGGCTTGTGCCCCAGGACGCAGCCCTGCGGATGGCATAACATCTGGTGACTCCTGACGTCCCAATTTCTCTTTCATCCACGTGAGGATGCACAGAGGGGGCAGAGGTGTGAAGAGTCGCTAAAATAACCTAAGTAAGGCAGGCAGGGAATGCAAAAAAGGACAGGAGCCATCATGAGTAGGCAGGAGCTGTGGGTTTATGAATGCTAAACATTAAAATGCTAGAAAAAGGTAACCAGAGACATGGACGCTGCCATAGACCAATGCTGATCGAAATTTTAATAGGCCAACAGCATGGCAGAAGCAGCTTCGCCTGGAATGAACTATATTTATTCAACTAAAAAATGAGCGATTTATTCCTTGTATTGGGCCCAAACTTATTCATCAGCATGGGTTTGTGTATCTCTCCCGGACTACCCGCCTTACAGACTAACCTCCCAGCACATCCACACTGGGAAATGAAGACAAGATCCCTACCTGCACGCTGAGCTGAGCTTAGGCGTCACAGCCACACAGAAGAATTAAATCTATCCCGTACTTGGGGAGGGGCTCTCCTGACACTGTTGGCTGGGCTGAAGGGCCTTCTCGGTTTGCTGGGACTGAGGGGCCCCCAGGACGTAAGCCATTTATGCCAAAACTGGGAAGTCTCAGACCGTCCAGGAAAAGTCCGTCAGCTGCTTGCTCCACTCCCATAACATTAAAGAGGAAGTGGATTTTTTTTTTTAACCTTTGTAAACCCTGATTCAGGATTCCAGAATTACAGACTTGAGGCTACTAGGTCTGACCACCTCTCTCCCAGAAGTAACAGAGTATGCTGGGTGGAAGTGAGCACAAGGCGTTTTCCAAAAGTGCTCATTTTGATCTATTTTAATTTAAAATATCTTAACCTTAAAACCACAAGGATAAGTTGAGCAGTGGAAAACAAAACTGCATGAACTTTTAGAGGAAACGCACATTTTCAGAGGGTTTTTGCTGTCCGGGTGGGCTGGACAGCCAGGGTTCAACACACACCTGGGGCACATTCCTGGCTGCATTTGAGCAGTGCTGATCCAGGCTACATTCCCCTCCAGGCCACCGAGCAGACGGACGAACCCAGGGACATGTCACAACTTTCCCCCTGAGGTCTGCTGTTCCTCCCTGTGTCTTCCTCTCCAGACCCCCACATCTGCTAGGGATTCTGGGGGAAGGCAGTGTGTTGTGTCAGGCAACATTTAGCCCTCTGCTGCCCTGTGGTCACCAGCAGGGCTGACAGTCCTTATCTATAAATGGTGATGATATTGGCTTTCGAGGAGGTGCCATGAGGATTAATGAGATCTAACAAATGTGAAGTCTGTGGTCATGTTTCCCAGCTATCTGGTAATATGCTGACGGTCCGTGCTTTTAAGAGGAAAAAATGACTGAACTATTTTATGCACATACACTTCACAAATTTGAAATGTCATATTGATTATGATCACCACAGAAATCTCATTAAGTTCTTACCAATTGGTGTTTTCTTAAAGTACATGCACTAGAAGAATCTCCTTGGTCAGTTCTCCGCTAGCATTCAGGGAACAGGGCCACACACCCGGACTAGGATATTTTCACAAAACCTGCACGTTGTTTACATTTATCACATAGGTATTTGTTCTGACAACCCCACCCCACGTTGTCTCTCCAACACTCAACATGACCGACAACCCAAAAGTTAATTTTTTAAACTTTTAATAGTTAATCACTGTTTTTAACATTTAATAAACATAAAAATAAAAGTAAGTGTATTTTAAGAATATATGCTTAATAACTAGTCCTTTTTGTAATTTTTAATAAGAAAATCACAGCCTGAATACTCCCACACAGTGATTGTCAACAGTGGCAGGACTCCAGTACAAACACATCAGGAGCAATGAATCTACCTCAGATGATGATTTCTATCAAGAATCCAAAGATCGTCAAGAGCTGTCAAGAAGATGAGGATTATCTGAAAATCAACCTTTACCAACCTGCCAGTCCGAGAGTCGCTGCGCCCAGCGTCTGATGAGGATTCCCAGCAGCACGAAGGCATCAAAGGGGGAAGTACACCCAAATCGCAGAAGAAGTATTTCAGAATTACAGCTTCCCATAGAAAGAGGTCAGGTCACACTTGTACTAAGAAGCCTATAAATCTGGCCACTTGTTAATGACAGATATTATGGTTGGGGGATGAGGAGAACAGGCTGTGCGTGAAATTCCTTCATGGTCTCGCTCATGGACGCCATGCACGCGGTATCTGTGCACTCATCCCCACGTGGGTCCGACAGCAGGTGTCCCGCAGCTCCACTCTGGCGGCCGTGGGAGAGGGGCGCGCGGGCCCCGAGCTGCCCGCAGACTCCCCGAGCCCTGGGCAGCTTAGAGTCAGCACTCACATCTTGAGAAGAGAGTTTATGCATATTTAATAATAATCTTGTGAGTGACAATGTAGACAACACAGATAGAAAGGGAGTACTGGGCTCTGGTCTTGCAAGTATCCTGGCTTGATTCAGGGTTGAAAAAATCATAAAATTGTGAATATTATCAAGTCACGGAACAGTGGAAGGATGAGGTTCTCATGTGAGGTTTTGCAGTGAAAGATGAAATAAAACTTTTCTTCATGACACTCACATGCCATTCAAGACCATTGTCTGCTTTTAAAAGGCTTATTGAAACAACCTCACTGAGGGATGTATTCGGTATTTTGAATAGCTCAAGCCTGTCATTTTAGAACTAAAACACCACATGTCCAATACTGAGGGGAAAAAAGATGTTAAAATTTCTCAGTAAGACCATACTGTAGGATAAACAGCTTATTTATGAGAAGTTTGACTCTTTCTAAACAACTGATGTTTTATTGCCCTTTATTGCACAAGAGAAATTAATGACATACTTTAGGGGGCACATTTTTAAAACCACATGTAAATATAAAAACAGGGCGTGACAAAATACTTTCTGATCCAAGGCAACCAAATATTGGGTTTCGCCACTATTTTCCCAAACTGGAAGATCTGATCTTCTATTCAGGACTGACTGAGGCACGTCGACCCAGCACGTGGGGCCCCCGGGAGTCCTCGGTGAGAAACGGCGCCTTTCTGCAGCTGTCGAACCCACATGCCACCTGATGACCAGAACAGTGTGCAGGCCCGGGAGATCTCTGGCCCACGCTACCGCCAAATCCTAGCCAGCAAAAATGCACAACCCATTCCAGCCCTACTGTACTTCAGGACTTCTGGTTTAGAATTTGCAAGGATGAAAAAAGAAAGTGTCCGAAAGCCAACCTAACAAAAGGCTCAGTTGCCATTGTGAAGTTGTTAGTCACCGTTGAGTGTGTGTCTTTCCGTTAGTAACACCACCTAATGCCTGCAGGGTAAGTGTGCTTATGGAAAGGACGTAACACTTTAAAATGCACATTGGGACGCATTCTTTACATCCCCGAAATGCCAGCCCCTTTGCTCTGTACATTGAATTGCGATTCTGTGCACTGGAAATCGGGGCTTTTCTGAGTCGTAAGCCATCCAAGAGCAGAGCTGGGCCCCGGGGCCCACGTGTAAGTCACTCTCTCGATGCAGCTGAGCAAAAACGGCACGTGTGACTGCGCATTTGTGAATTTTATGGGCTTTCTCTTGTTGAGTCTGGCAGTCAAAGTAGCCATCCAGCCAAAAGGCAGACGTGCAGGGAGAAGAGGCGCCCGCGCAAAAGCACACGGAGTCAGAAGAAGGCCGTTCACGTTGGCGTCAGACGCGGGACCGTCCTGACCCAGCGCGCGCCAAACGCCTCCCTCCCCGCGTCCTTCCGAGCAGCTGGGTTGGTCTGGGGACCCATCGTCCTGAAGAGCAACCTCCCGCCTGAAAAAGTAACAACAGTTAACACGCAAGCAAAACACGCAGCAAGGAAACACGGCAGACCTCTCCCCCCACGTGGCGTTCCAAGGAGCATTTCTACCTCGTCCAAAAAGGTTGGCATATGAAATCAGGTTGTGCCCTCCAGACTAGAGATTCCAGAAGAGCAGGGAGTTTTTCTCAGAAGGAACACATTTTCATTATTAGACACAAGTCAGAAACAGCAAGTCAGAAGCGGAGAGAGGATATTTCAGAGGGCCTGTCTCTTAGGGCCGGGGTTTCTTCACTTGACTCATCTTTTCTCTCCCTTCAAATAAGCTCTGCAAAAGATTCTCTTTAAAAGCGCACAGTAAATATGCAGTCTTGGCAAGCTTGAGAATATTCATAGCACCGCCACCACCATGAATAATGCACCTCCTATTTGCAAACAGCTTAGGATGACGTGTCCTTAATCTTTACACTCTGCCTGTTTCTATCCACCATCATCCCGATTTTACCAAAGGAGAGAGTGAGCCACAGAAGGCTGAGTTAGGCAGATCACACAGAGGAGTTTAGCAACAAGCGAGGCTTGCCAGTGAACAAAATGAGACTCTCCTGTCTTAGATCTTGGCTTGTTTCCCAAAACAACCTTGAATCAATCAGAATAGATAAACCAAACTTCCTAGAGCAGGAGGCATAGAGACAGAGAAAGACGCAGAGATCTCGACAGAGAGGTGAGTCTGTGAGGCACCAGTTCTCTGTTAAATAATAGCTCAGTGTGGTCCCAGCAGCTTTTCAGAATGAAGCAGACGTTCCAGAAAAGAAAACCCCACTCGGAGCAGTGGGCTCGGAAGACACGCGGTCCACATGCCCGACCCAGAGTTAAACAGGAATCGGGACTGGAGTGGTCATTATGTTTCCATCCATCCAAACCTATCTTTAAGAAGTTGCATAGACACTGTGTCCACAAACACTGGGCCCTGCAGGTGTGGGGTTGGGACTGGGAACGGGGTGTGAGGAAGGGGGCTGGCCGGTTCTCCTCCACCTGAGAACCCGTAACAAAGGAACTGCTCCATCTCACCGGGACCCCAAGCCTGTCTGCGTCTTGTCCCAGACTCAGTATCTCCTCTGCCCGTCATGCCCTCAGCCGTGACCCACCAGGGAGAGTAGGCTGAGCTGCAGGTCACCCCCGCCCCCCAGCACCTGGAGACCCAGGAGCCAGGTGGGGCTGGTAGCTCATTGGGTGACACATATCCTTGGTCCAAGACCCCCAAGTCCAAAGTAGGACTTCGGCACTTCGTGCTTTTTGTACATTTTTTCATCTTGTCTCTTTTCCCCCATTTTTTTATTCTGAAAATTTTTGAATATAAAGGAAAGTTGAAAGAATAGTGCAGTCAACACCCGTGTACTCACAGCCAGATGCACCATCTTAATGGTTTGCCACATTGATTAAGCCACTTGAAAGGTAGTCACTCTCTTCCTAAAAACGTCAGTGTGTCACTTACGGTGATGAGCACTAAGGAGCGTAGAGAAGTGTTGAGTTGCTATTTTGCACACCTGAAACTAATATAAAGCTGTATGTAAACTATACTGGAATTATATATATATATATATACGTATATATATGAATGATGTATAAAATTCAGAAAATGAAAGGTTTTAAGAGAAAAATAAAAATCACCTAAAATTTAAAAACAAGCCAAAAAAAAAAAAAGACACTTTGCTGTGTCCTCTAAAATATGAAGCCTTTTTTTTAAGAAATAGAACCTTCCAGGGTTCTATGCCCACCTCTCAAATATTCATCATTTCCTCACAGCTTCTGGAGTATGTGCCTTCTCTGGAGCTGGTAATAGAGCTTCACACAGTGGGGTGATCAGTGACTTAGGGATCATTGACTCTGCCCTGGGTGTGAAGGCCCCCCAGTTTCAACAAAACCAGGAGAAGCATCCACAGAACTCAGCACTTGGAGCTCCTTGTAGCAACTTTAGCACCAAGTGGCAGGTGGATGAGACTCGGACAAACTAGATCTGTCCGTAAACGTTTGAGTTGTTTGCCTAGTGATGAACATCTTCAAGAACAACAAAATATGGACTTTCAGAAGTAACTCTGGACAGCGATATACGCAAAGAGGAAACACGGTGGACCATGAACTGTCAGCTGGGAAGGTACTGCCAACTGCAAAAATTAGAAAGGACGGGGTTCAATGTCCCTTGTTTTATGTGACCACCAGAGCGGGAAGCAGAAGTTTTGCAGGCCTATTCTTCATGCCCCTTCCCCTTCTCCCCACAAAGGGGGTCTGTCTTAGAGCAAAGGTGAACATCCCTTTTACAAAGATCACTCATAGATCCCAAACATCTTAAGCTTCCCTTTCCAGGCAACACACCAGGTCCCTGGCGGAGGGATGGTGCTGGGCAGGGCTGTGTCCGGGAAGACGGGCGGCACGGGCCTCCTCCCACATGCCACACCCCATGCTTACTCCTTTCCTCGGCAACCTAGGCCCATTAAAAATTTCCTTTGGGAGAAGTCTTGGTGCTCATTCATACTCCAGTGTAAACAGCTTGGTATAATCCTCCTAAATGATTGACATTTTGGAAGGTATCAAAATTTAAGCTAAAGAAGTACTTCCCTAGAAGTTATGTGAATAGCCTGATTGTTATTCATTTAAGCCACAGGCCTAATCAGCACAAACACCCCCAATGCTCCCTGAAGAAGTGATACACGGAGGAAAGACGGGGTGGCCGTCCTGAGTGTGGTGAGGACAGAAGGAAGAGGCATCGGCCAGGGCCTTCGGCTGCGTCTCAGAGCCCCTCTGAAAACCTTCCTCACCACCCGCCTTCCTGCGGACGGCGAGGCGGCTCTGTCCCTTCACATCCACCCCGACAGCAGAGTCCCTGCAGCTGAAAGGATGCCCGTCCAAATGTAGAAAGGCAGCCACGTCTGCAATATCGATTGCCAGCTCCCAGAGCCCGCCTCCCTCAAGCAGACACCAAGTGACGGCAGTCCCAGGCGGCCACAGCCCCGTGGACAAAGGTGACAGCGCATCTGGCTGCACACGGGATGCCCGTGTGGACCGCAGCCAGGGCCAGCACACACGAGGAGCGGGATGGCCACCACCACGTCACAACACAGTGGACAGGACCACCTCAGCCCCACAGACGGCAGAGTCAGGGTCTGAGCTCACCCAGTGGGGCGCGGACAGGGCTTGTGGCAGCTTCACGAGATACAAGGTCGGGGGACCTCAACCGCCCCCCCGGCTTGTGTCCAGAGAAGGAAAAGGCAAACTGCTCCTGCCGCCCGTCGGCCAAGCTCGGGGCTCCTGCAGCCCCGGGCAGCCAGTGCACTGGGGCCCGTGGGACCATCATCGGAGCGGTTCTCACAGCAGCCCCAGGGCCAGGCACAGACGCCCTGGCCACCAAAGCACTGACGGAGCTGGTCTTCCTCCTCTGTGACCCTCTCTGGGCCTTGCCACCCACAGCCAGTCCCAGAAACTCTCCAGAGAAGCCTGGCTCCACTCTTGACTGTCTTTCCCACTCTACCTGCCCAGGGTGAAGCATGCTTATTCGAAGCCCAGCAACAGGATGTATGTTGGTTGCTTTAAACCGTGTGAGAGCCCGTACATACAGACAATGGTCAGGCTGCAGATGACACGGAACTTTGACCCACAAGCTCTGCGGTGACCAGCTCAAGAAGCCAAACCACAGCCTCTGCCACCAACAGCCCAGAATGATGGGGACAGGGTCAGGACATGCAGGCTCCCCTGCTTTTTGCTCCTGCTTCCAACTCCGGCCCAATCAGAGAAAGCCAAATATGCCCCCCAAGCGAATCACATAGGATACCCTGCTTCTAGTGAGCTGCCTCCAGCTTCCCCAGGCCAACGGCCTCCAAGAGGACCCAGCTGCAGCCATCCATTTTTCACTGTAAGCCTTCCCCGCTCCTCTCCCTGCCTAAGGGTCTCTCCCAAAGGCAAGTGATGGAGGCTGAGCCCCTCGCTGTAGCAAGCTCTGAGCAAATACCCTGTTTGTTCTCATTTGGGTGGTCTTCGTTTATCTCCAAAAAGGACATGAGAGGACCCCAATTAGCTCCTCTTCATCATGAGAGACTAAGAGGATAAACCATCAACTCGGAGAAAATATTTGCAAATTACGTATCTTATAAAGTACTTATATCCAGAACATACCAAGAACCCTCAAAATCAACAGTAAGAAAACAAATAATAAAAATTGGGCAAAAATTGGAACAGCTCCCTCACTAAAGGAGACACACAAATGGCAATAAACCCATAAAGAAATCAATAGCATTAGCCATCAGGGGAATGCGGAGTGAAACGGCTGGGGCCCTGTTGGCATAACCAAAGTAAAAAATACTGTAAGGCCCAGTGCTGATGCCCATGAGGACCACCCAGAGCTCTCATTCACTGCTGGTGGGAATGCAAAATGATAGTCACTTTGGAGAAGAGGCAGGCAGTTTCTTATAAAGTTAAACATAACTTACCATGTGACCCAGTCGAAAGCTAGGTTTTTAAGAAAAATGAAAATTTACATTTACACAAAAAATCTGGACCCTGAATACATACGCCAATTTTATTTATAATCGCTGCAAACTGAAAACAGCCCAAGGGGAAAGCAAACTGTGATCCGTCCATCCATATAATAAAAAGAACCCAGCTACTGATGCGTACAATGACGCAGACTCATCTCAAATGCCAACGGAAAAAGCCAGACCCAGAAAAGGCAGGACTGGAGGGACAGGGAACAGAGCAGTAATCACCAGGGGTTGGGCTACAGAAAGCAATTTGCTACGAAGACACAGCACAAAGAATTCTGGGAGGTGATGGGATGGATCTACCGTAACTGTGAGGGTCCTGTGACTCCAAACATTCATCCAAACTTAGAACACTGGCCCCACAAGTAAGGATCTTACTGTATGGAGGTTTAGAAGGAAATAAATGGCATTAAAAAAAAAATCCTCTCTATCAACATGGCTTTTAGAATGCTCATTCCCAGCAACGTTTGAAGGCAAACATGATATTCTCTAGTCACACGTTGCATCTTTTATCCTAAAATGCCATTAGTAATTGAGTTCAACATTAATTGCAAAAATAGAGAAAACAATTGGAGCTTCGGCTTCCCATCAGCGTTTTATCCCCTCTTCATCCGCACATCATCTTACAGTCTATCGATGTCCTTATATTTAGAACACACACTGCTCTCTGATGACAAAGGTAAGATATGCTCATGATAGAAAATATTAAAAAGAGAAAGACACACATGGTACCAACTGTACCACTACAACTTGAACTAACTTATAGTTTTCTTTTTTAAAATCTTTATTTTTTCCTTGAATGAAGTTATTATTGCTACCATTACTGAAACACTAAAGATCCCTCATCACAAATACAAGATATCTCTAAAATGAACATAATTTAAAAAAAAGAAACCACTTAACTACCTTTTAAGATTAAACTTAAAAGATAAAAAAATTAGGTAGTGATAAATCTAATTAATTTCCCTGAAATGCATACTTGAAAATAAGGCCCTCAGTGAAGAGAATAGACTTGGTGAGGATGGGTCATGAGTGAAGGACAGTAGAGTTCTGCGGGGGAGGGGGGGTGGCAAGGGACCACAGCCACAGTGCTGGCGCCACCCCGCTGGAGTTGGGAGTCTGTAGACTGGGGCAAGGTTTGAGAATCGGCACTTCTGGTAAACTCTCAGGTGTGGCTGCCACTGTTGGACTGGGGAACCCCTCTTTGAGAACCCCTACTTTAAGATACATTCCTGTCTCCTAGGCCATTCCAGTTTTCAGTCTGAATATAAGTGAGTACCAGGAAAACCAATCTCATTTTCACATTCTCAGAAATATTTAACCAATGCACCTTAGTAATGTCGGACACCGAGAATTAATTCGTAACAAAAGGGTATATAAATAACTTGGGGTTTAAGGCACAACCTCCAGTGTCTGTCGTCTGAATAAACGATGTGGCCAAATCCTGGGAGTGATGACACCACTCCTGTCGGGTGGGGAAACACTCATGAACACCTTTTATCAAGTCTTTCAAGGGTGTCTTCATAATGTTCAAAATATGTCAGTGGGTTCTTCAGAGGAGTTCATAGCCAGGTCATCTAAACAAGAAAGAGAATCCCACCCTGCTGCCGGCGGCAAGGGCCCTCCCTCTGGCCTTCCAAGTACCACCTCCACTTGTCCTGCACATGGAATACTGATGTCAGCTTAAGCTGCATTCTCGGGATGAATGTAGGTTGTTCAAATGAGCTAATATGTCTGCAAGATATGCTAATTGCAAAGCTGGCTGTAATCATGCATACAATCTCACAGTTTGGAGATTTCATCCAGAAAGCTCTTGAAACACAAATAGAGTGAGGACTTTTCCAAGCAAAGGCCAGGAGGCATCCTTATTAAAGAGGGCTTTTCTGTAGTCGGTGCCTGTCCTGCCAGCGGCCTCCTCTTATCACGACTGATGGTTCAACAGCCTGTTCGCTCTCCTCTCCAGTCCCCAGATCTACATGGAGTTTCCCTGTGTGTGCTTCAGGGCAGTGGTGTCGCATCCAGAGCATCCGTTTGGCATCTGTGCAGTCAGAGAGAGATCTGGGACCTGCACATGGCATCTAAAGCGGACTCCCTATGTTAGCCTCATCCGTAGTGACCATTGTCAAGACCATCAGTTAGATATGCTCTTTACATATTTTATTTCTTAAATTCATTATACTATATGTCACTATTAACATATTTTTAAAGTTCTTTACATACTAAAATCCATTTCAGACCATCAGTAGCAAGCATTAAGGACTCATAATATTACATTAAAATATACATTTTCCTGAATAAGTTCAAGAAAAACATGTGGGAGTGACCAAGGTCACAGGCAAAGATAAAAATAACCCAAGGGAAAGAAAACCTAATCAAGCCATTATAATCTTAGAATTCACTGAGCCAAGATTCAATAAATGTGTTCGTTTCCACATTTATTTTTAAAGTATTTTGTCCCTGCATTCTTTTGTACACTTTGAGTAAAAAATGATGGATAATGATTGGATGGATGGATGGATGGATGGATGAAGGAATGATGGATGGAAGGGTCCGTGGATGTATGATGAAGCAGAATTATCATCAGATGTGGAAGCAGATCTGCCTCTCCTGCTTGAAAAGTTGTATAACTTTGGTCAAGTCACTTTATCTCTCAGTTTTTCCAAATTTTAACCAAAAAAGACAATAATTACTATTCCACTCATCTAGTGAAAGAACCATGTTAAGTACGAAAAAGGAAATATTATGATGTACATTTACCCATTAGCTTAATTTCCTTTCTTATTTTGTTTTATTTGAACTTTGACTAATGTGAACTAGGCTTTGTCCATTTTCACAAACATTTCGTCAGTACACTTAACCAAAGCCACTGGTTGACATGACAATTTATAGAAAGAATTGGCCATAAGGTGACAACAGTAGCTAACATTTTATGAGGACGTCCTAGGTGTCACCTATTGTTCGAAGTGCTTAACTTGTATTGACTCATTTAATCCACAGGCAACCCTCTGGGGCAGGTGTTATTGCACTCATTTTCCACCAAGAACCTAGAACACAGCAGGATTAAGCAACTTGCCCATAGTCATGCAGTTAATAAGCACAAGAGACAAGGTACAGACCCAGCTACCTGGCCATACGGGCACATAACACTATGGGATCACACGGACCAGTGTTAGGGGACCAGATCTGCAACATACAAGCTGCACTATTTTGCTTAGACTCTAACCTACTTTCTCACTCATCTGTAAAATGGGCATAATATTATCTATTTTACACCATTTTGTAGATTAAATGAGTTGACACATGTAACTTGAGCACTTCATCTAGCACATAATAAGAACCAAAAATTGGGGCGCTTGTGTGGTTCAGTCAGTTAAACATCTGCCTTCAGTTCAGGTTATGATCTCGGGGTCCTGGGATCAAGCCCCATGTCATCGGGCTCCCTGCTCAGTGGGGAACCTGCTTCTCCCTTTCCCTCTGCCCCTCCCCACTGCTTGTGTTCCCTCTCTCTGTCTCTGTCTCTCTCAAATAAAGTCTTTATTTTTTTTATTTTTTATTTTATTATGTTATGTTAGTTACCATACAGTGCATCCTTAGTTTCTGATGTAGTGATCCATGATTCATTGTTTGCGTATAACACTCAAATAAAGTCTTTAAAAAAAAAACTAAAAATTGTTTGAATGTTAAAAATATTTTTAACAGGACACTGTGAGTCAACTGAATTATTGAGCACAGGCAAACATACATATATGAGCATCTACCCAATTCATCTGTTGCTGAATAGAACCTGGGAAGCTGTTAGAATTCCGTGTGGGCACACACATATGAGTGCATGTGTGTGCATGTGTGTGTGTGTGTGTGTGTGCGTGCACGCACAGGCTCACGTGCTCTCCTTCAGCTGAGTTGCTACCATGATTAGCTCATCAAGAAGAAACTTTGGAACCAAAACAAAAATACTAATACACTTCTGCAGCCATGTCAGGAATTTAAACAAAATGTGTTCCACGTCCAGAGCAGACTATAAAATGCCTGTAGACTCGCAAATGGAGGACAGAAGGAGGCATTTTCAGAATCCTTATCCAACTGTTGCTTTGTCAAACTCTTCCAAATAGTTTTTGGGTGATTTTACTGGGGATGAAATAGTCATAAATGAGTTAAACTGTGTTTTCTCCCCCATCTTCTCAGAGAATATGGATGATTCGCCCACCGAGGCTACGTAACTGATGTTCTCCCCTGACCCCCACTGGCAAGCCCAGATAACGCACAATTCAGGCCCGCACGAGATGATACCCAATCTTTGTTCCGGATGGTGGAAATGGGCCAGTCAACCGCAATCCCGGCCTTTCAAACTGCATTCACTTACATGTTGCTTTCCTATTGTTGCTGTAATAAATCACACAAACTTAATGGACTAAAAAGACAAAAACATATTATTTTACAGTCCTCCAGGTCAAAATTCTGATATGGGTGTCACTGGGTAACAATCAAGGTGTCAGCCACGGCCTTCCGTCTGGAAGCTTGAGGGGAGAGCCCACTTCCCTGCCTTTTCCAGATTCTGTAAGTGCCTGTGTTCCACGGCTCCTGGACCCTTCCTCCGTCCTCCAGGCCAACAACAGTGAGCCGAGTCCTTCTCACACTACCTCATTCTGACTGACCTTCCTGCTTCCTTTTCCACATTTAAGTACTCATGTGATGCCATTGAGCCCTCCAGGTTAGCCCAGGATAATCCCCCTATGTTATAGTCAGCTGATGAGTAACCGTCATTCCACCTGCAACCATATTTCCCCTTCATCATGAACCATAACAGTCACAAGTTCCAGGGATTAGAATGAGAACATCTTTGGGGGCCATTTCACTGCCTACTAGAATTTACTACCTCCTTCAATTCTTATACCTCTTGTAACTCTTCCTCAAGTAAAAGCAATTCTCAAAGGGGGAAATCTGACATAAAAGAAACAAATAACAAAGCAGGTTTTCGATATTAGCTCTTCACAGAGTATCTGTTCTTCCCAGAGAGACATAGCAGCACATCTATGATGGGTATTCAGAACCAATTTTAGCAAAAGCAATGAATCTCTAACTGTAGAGTTAAATGTGGTAGACTTATAGAAGAGTGTAAGTGGTTCTTCAAAGATACGTACCATGAATTAAGAGCCTCTACCCATCACTCATTCATTCATTCATTCATTCATTCAAACAACATTTACCAAACACCCATGACCTCTAACATATGTCTGCATGCTGTAGAGGTGAGTCAATTAAGATGATAGTTGTCCAAGGTCCCAAAGAATTCATGATTCACCATATGGGGAGGCATGAAAGTGGACGAGGGGCTCTAAAAGGCATGAGGCGCCTGAATGCCTCCAGTGCTCTCTGTAGCTCAAGGGCTTCAACCACAGTGTAGCAGGAGGTGAGGACACACCACCTGTTTTAACTGCTGTCCTAACCCTTTCCACCCCACACTCTTAACCCATAGATAAGATCACGGGGTAACCTCTGTGTTAACACATTCATAAAGATGAACACGATGGCAAATCTTTTATTCACTTAGGCCCCAGTAAAGCCAAATGTTGCCAAGAAGGGCGAGGAACAACAATGGAACCATCTCAGACCTCGGGATACAGTGGATCTAGCACTTGCTTCGGACTAGATCCCCGTAGGAGTGCACCCTCCAGCATGGTGACTGGTGCACAAAATGGAGATCATCATACCCAGCTAGTAGGGATGTTGTGAAGATTAAATTGAATGATAACAGATGTAAAGCAATCATCACCTAGTAGGTATCCACTAAATGTTGGTTTTCTCTGCCTCCAGCAGTTACTCACAAATTATCAGCATTTGCTGAATCCTGAAATACCAGCAAGTTACTCAAAACAAATCATTATAAACACTATGCTCATGTTGGCTGTAACTTCTTTCTAATTTTGGCAAAATCATCCAAGAACCACTCGGGGACGTACGGATATAACAAGAGGTGCATTTCAGCTGGGCACAGTTCCATCACCGGGCCAACCCAACAGCCAACTGGACTTCACTTTTTCAAAGTTGTTCTGGTAGAAAGGGGTGAAGTCAGGTTCCTTTTCTGAAACCCGTCAAAAAAACAAAACCAATGGGGAAAAACTCCAGTTTCATTGAAGGCCTACCATGATGGCAACATCAATTAACCAGTTATGGGTAAGAAAGACCCATGACCACGTCTGCGATGGGCACTCAGAGTCACCACATCTCTCCCTGGTGTCACCAAAAATGAGAGACTCTGGGAAGAAACAGGATGGAAAGAAGCCAGATCTGAGGATGGGTTCTCTGGGAAACACTGTTAGCTCTTGAACGCAGACCTGAGAAGGAGCATAGGGCTGGGTAGGATGTCAGAACAAGGGGAAAATGATAGTCAGCATTGTAAGTACTTACCAGAGACAAGCCCCCACGAATTAAACTACAAAAAGCAACAAGAAAAAAAATATATGTGAGCTAACTGTGAGCATTCCAGAGCCCTGCCAAAGTGAGGAGCAGAGCAAGTGAAGAAAAGCCTGCTCCCGGGTGAGGAGGGGTGCAGAATGGTGGCCATCTCACTAGCTCACTCTCTGTGCTGTGCCCCATCTTATCCTTGAGCAAATGGCAGAGCCCGATAGAATTGTCCCCACTTGAAGAGAAGCACTCTCCGATAAATGTCTAACAAAGATGTGACCCACGTGAAAAACAGAACATATCTAGAAAAAAGGCCAACGGAGGACACGCTCTCAAAGAATTGCTCCAAAACCAGCTGGAAAAACATTTCCAGGGACACGCTTCTTTCTATTCTTGGGTAAACGTAAGAGAAAACGGAATATGGAAGACAAGAACTATATGAGATAAGAGAGAGAACATCAAAAATAGAGATAAAAATAAAGAATAATGTAAGTGGATAAATTTTAAGATAGCAAAGCTCTTACAAACAAATAAGCTCTTATAGAAGTGAGAACCTCAGTTAAAACGGAAGAGCCGGGATTTGAAGAGACAACACTGAGAACATAAGAACATGGACAAGCCAGTGGAAAATGACACAACGTGAAGTAGGAGAATGAAGGGTTCTCGGGGAAAGGTGAGGAGAGAGGCAAGTAAGACAGGGGGTCCCAGTGTAGACTCAGTTGGTTTCAACGTAGGTATGGTTGTTTCATTCGTTCACTCATTCATTCACTCACTTCATCATTCATCTCTTCATCCTAAAATTTTCTGAATAAGTGAGTCCTGACTAGGTGCAGAGGCTGGACGTTAGCAGTGGGGTACCCACGACTCGCTACAGTTTGCACTGTTGTGGGACAACGAGACAGGGAGCTCAGATGCTGTTCACTACACAGGAGCCTTTCATAGGAGAAACAGCTAGATGCAATCTAGGGAAAGAAACGAGGAAATGAGGAATGAAGGTGAAGGAACAGGTGGTGGACAGTGAAGGTATTTAACTATAAAACCAAGACAATGCAATTGCAAGAATTATGGGGATAAAGCAGGAAGTCAATATTTTTAAAAAACTCAACAATATTAAAATTAAAACATAACTAACAAAAAATCAGAGATGGGGAAGGAAAAAAAATTAAGGTCATGTATTTCCCCATCTCTCTCAGAGGCTGGGGCAAATCAACACTATTTGAAGGTGATCACTCAAGAAATAGAAATGCAGGGGCGCCTGGGTGGCTCAGTTGGTTGAGCGTCTGCCTGCGGCTCGGGTCATGATCCCGGGGTCCTGGGATCGAGGCCCGCATCGGGCTCCCTGCTCCGCAGGGAGGCTGCTTCTCCCTCTCCCACTCCTCCTGCTTGTGTTCCCTCTCTCGCTGCGTCTCTCTCTGTCAAATAAATAAATGGAATCTTAAAAAGAAATAGAAATGCAAGCAAATTTTTTAAAGTCATAAAAGTGACCACTAGAAGAACGAAAATGAAAATGAATTTTTGCAAGTACCAGGTCAATCTCACTCTCTCTCACTCTGTCCTACACACACACGCTGAGGAGTGTTTATTCCAGATAAAATACAGAGAAAGCTTTCTATAGGCCAAGCCTGGTCTTTGCTCTCTCTCTACATTATTTTAATTCTCTCAACAAGTACATGATGTAAATTTCTCTTATTCCAATTTTACAGAGGAGGAAACCATTTCAGAGAGGGTGAGCAGCGTAGCAGGTGAGTGGTAAAGCCAGGATCAGAACTGAGTCGCTTCTACATCAGAGCTTGTGCTCTGAAGCAGCGCCCTTGTTTTTGCCTTCCTTTGGTTTGTAATAATCAAAAACTGGAAACAACATCAACACCTATCAGTGGAGGACAAGCTCAATGAATTATTTTCTAGAATACTAAGCAGGATTAAGTTTCATCAGCTTCAACTTATGTATAGCAATGAAAAACATGTCTGAGATGCGGTAGGTGAAGGGAAGGGAACCCGTGGTATATAAAAAGCGATTCCTCCTGCGTACGTGCCCAGCCGCTGCCTGGGAGGGGACAGAAGAAAGTCAGACCTGGTCAGGCCCTGGGGAGAGGCCAGGACAAGGGGAAATGGGCTGGTGGCAGGGGCGGGGCTGTGTTAACTTTTAATTTAACATATTTTGTATTCTTTGCTTCCTTTAATAATGAGCGTGTCTCTCTTTTATACTTTTTTTTAAAAAAATGCTAATTTTGAAATAAAGAATAAACATTTCCTGGATACTTCCCCAGGATATGATCTGTTCCAAGAGGTACACACCCAAATCAGGAGGGCTGGCAACATTCTGACAATAGGATTTCTAGAAAGAGAGGAAAAAATGACTTCAAGATGTGATATTTCCTTATAAACAAGAGGCCGTCGCAGCTGAAGTCTTGGTTTGATATTTGAATGTCCCCATGGCATTTTTTCCTGACTATTGTAAAGAGAGAGATGATGAAATCCTGCCAGCGGAGGGCTTCAGCCCTGAGCACGGGTCCTGTTTTCTCGGGGTGTCATGCCCCATTCCCCTCTGTCGCTCATTTCCACGGGAACGAGACCCGCAGCTCACGGAACAAGAGCAGGCACTTTTCTATACAGGACACAAGCATCTCATATTTTCCCACTTGGCACACTCCCCACTCCCTGGGAGAAATTCTACAGCTAAAGGCAGATCTGTTTATCCCCCATTAAGTGAGGAGAGCCTCTTAAAGGAGAAGGTGCAAAATTACAAGGGACGGTTCTATGTATGAGGCCACCCCTTCCTCTGGAGGAAGATTTTCAAGAGATTTCACTAGAAACTTCTTGGAGGAGAAAGGGTAACACTTTGGGTAAAACACCCAACCCAATCTACAGTGGCACTTTTAGAAAAGACATTAGAATTTCATCACACGGGGCTTGGGAGAACATTAGCTCTGTTTCATCACCATGTCCTAAATATAAACATCAGCGATGTGGGCATTGGCCTGTTTGTGAATTTCCATTACAGGTAATTAAAGAACAAACCCCACTTCAGTTAAGGAAGATATACAACTTCTTATCGGAAGACTGTAGATGTTCTTTTTAACGGTGTACAGACACGGAGATTAAATTTCAGAGAGAGATTTATTTTGTGCTATTGTCCCGTTATTCACCAGAGAATTGTGCAATGCAAGTAATCTGATCAGAATAATGCATAGGGACATATTTCAGAAAACCAATAATTGTGGTAACATTGAGCTCTGCAAAGTGCCAAAATAAAGTCCGGAATCACTCTAACCTTCTCCCCCAATTCCTTAATCAAAACTTCATAAGATGGTGCAGTGCTGTCCATTATAGGCATAAGCTAGCAGAATTCACTATTGGACTGCTGGAGATTGATTATAATTTGAGATCTATAACACTTCTCTAGACCTAAAGTCAAAATGATATTTTATAGATGAGCCCCAGCAAGATTTTACAGCTTTTGTATCTTAAGAATTCTTTGTCCTTGGTTAGGTACTGCAGGTTGGGTGTTTTTTTTTACTATGTTATGAAGCAGTTAAGTCAAACAATAGAAAAATTACTAAAACTGGCTGTATTTAAATTCTGTTTACCTCTTTAACCTTTTGACTTACCTACATAAAAGATAATCTTTCAAGAACAAGTCCCAAACAAAATCATTGCCTCTTTGCTTTCCTCAAGTCCTTATGGAATAAACAGAATCTGTAACAAGATCCCTTTAACCATTTTTTATTCTGCTCATATTTGCAATGATTTTATAACAGACGGCTGGGCTGCCTCTCTCACATTATCACAATCAGTGCATCCTGGGATTAAAAACCATTTAGAGCCCAAGTCTTAAACATACTCCCCACACAGCAGTATAATGAACATTATGCATTGTTTCTTTTTATTGTTGCTAGCTTTACTGGTTCAACCAAGAAGCTGGGGCGTTTGGTTCTCATTTCTAAGCAGGAAAGCAATCCGCTTACCAACATGGAAAGTGGCATCAAATGAGATTGCTAAGGTGGCAGGGAAGTAAATGCATGAGCCCTTGATGGCCACCATCCCCATTTTATCATGAAATGGCCACGCACTAGATACCTCTCCAGAGACTGTTCCTGGGAATATTTTCTTTACAAACATGGACTGGTGTCCAAATTGCTCAAGAACAAATACGTTGAGTTGCTGAAAAATTGCATTAAGAAGAGCAAGGCAATCTAACAAGTGGCTCAGAAGCCTAATCATAGGGGAAGTTGCAGGCAGTTCTGGGGAAGTCCATTCAGCTGCCTGCAGATGGATTCTGGGGGCGAGTGGTTCCCAGGAGGATGTGCTATCCCACCCACCTCCCGTGTGCTGGTCCGCCGGGCAGGGCAGGACGGCCTCTCCCTTGGCAGGGTGCCTCCAATAATGAAATTAAACAGGAGAGGGCAGCTATATTCACACAGGTTCTCCTTCCGGGCTCCCCCAGCATGAAACAGGGTGGGACAGGGGACCTAGGTCCTGCTCAACCACAATTTCCCAGCCTCAGGTCCAAGGTAGAAATGGCTCTGCAGAAACTGAACACCACATAAGATCCTAAGTAGCTCCTTTCATTGCTACCCACCTGAATATGCCCCCCAAAGATGGTTGGGCTTGGAATCTAAGGTGAACTCAAATGAGGACAATAAGACTGGAGGATTTTTTTTTTATTTTTTATTGTTATGTTAATCACCATACATTACATCATTAGTTCTTGGTGTAGTGTTCCATGATTCATTGTTTGTGCATAACATCCAGTGCTCCACGCAGAACGTGCCCTCCTTAATACCCACCACCAGGCTAACCCATCCCCCCACCCCCCTCCCCTCTAGAACCCTCAGTTTGTTTTTCAGAGTCCATCGTCTCTCATGGTTCGTCTCCCCCTCCGACTTACTCCCCTTCATTCTTCCCCTCCTGCTATCTTCTTCTTTTTCTTTTTTCTTAACATATCTTGCATTATTTGTTTCAGAAGTACAGATCTGTGATTCAACAGTCTTGCACAATTCACAGCGCTCACCATAGCACATACCCTCCCCAATGTCTATCACCCAGCCACCCCAACCCTCCCATCCCCCACCACTCAGCAACACTCAGTTTGTCTCCTGAGATTAAGAATTCCTCATATCAGTGAGGTCATAGGATACATGTCTCTCTCTGATTGACTTATTTCACTCAGCATAACACCCTCCAGTTCCATCCACGTCGTTGCAAATGGCAAGATCTCATTCCTTTTGATGGCTGCATAATATTCCATTGTGTATATATACCACATCTTCTTTATCCATTCATCTGTCGATGGACATCTTGGCTCTTTCCACAGTTTGGCTATTGTGGACATTGCTGCTATAAACATTGGGGTGCACGTACCCCTTCGGGTCCCTACATTTGTATCTTTGGGGTAAATACCCAGTAGTGCAATTGCTGGATCGTAGGGTAGCTCTATTTTCAACTGTTTGAGGAACCTCCGTACTGTTTTCCAGAGTGGCTGCACCAGCTTGCATTCCCAAGTCTGGAGGATTTTTTAATAAGCTCTTTATTTCCCGCACCGGTTTCCTCTGCCTACCCAAGAACGACTCCCCTTGCAAACAGTTAACAGAAGAGGAAAGAACTCCATCTCGAGAGTCAGTATTAATCTTTAGTTTATCCATGAAAACAAGAAGTGAGTGGTTTTTAGGGAAATGAATACCTTCTGATCCTCACATTAAGGATATTAATTTAGTCTATCTTAGTAATAAATACCTTTACCACGTAATTTCTATATGGAGTTTCAGAGTCATTGCATTATTTCTCCTTCTTAACTATGGGAACCAGGTAGATATTATAATCAACATTTTAGATGACAAGAGTGAAGCAATGCAAAAATATGAACTTTATTCCAGTTAAAATTAGAAATAATTCAAAGATGTCTATTATGATTATAACTGTTCAACATTGTTCTGGTAGATTTTCCCAATGCAATGACAAGTGAAATACACACACACACACACACACACACACATATATATATACACACACACACATATACATACATATGTATACACTAAGTTCTATATATGTATGAACATATATATATGAACATATATATGTGTGACAAGTGAAATACAAATATATATATATATATAAAGAACTATTGTAAGTGACAAAATTCTTTTTTCAAGTAATATACCCCATACATAGAAACCCTTATAATTAATTTGAGGACTAATTAAAGTGGCCAGAAACAAGTTAAGTGTAGAAAAATTACTGTCTAACTTATTAGAAAACAGATTGGGAGGAAACTAGTCCTATAATAGCAAACAAGAACATAAAATACAAAGATGAATCCTAACAGAAAATGTACAGAATTTGCAACAGGTAAACCACAAGTATTTCCTGAGAGACAGTAAAATATTTCATAGAAATATATCATGGCCATTGATAGGAAGACTGACTATAGAAAAGGTACATATTTTCCCAATTAATTTAAAAGAAAAATGCAAATGGAGTCTATAACACCAGTGGGTATTGCTTTATCCACTCTCAGAATCATTCTAAAATTTGTATCAAAACTAAAGGAGAAGAGAGCTAAGATTGTGGGAGGGGAACAGCAATACGGGAAACTTTCCCTGTCCCATCTAACTAATGACTTTTTCACTTCAAAGGGAGAATTACAAACCTTGGGGCAGAGATGTGCAAACAGACATATTTAACAGTTTGGGGGGAGCAAACAGACATATTTAACAGTTTGGGGGGAAATGTCCACGTGTTAAAAATATGGATATACTTCATGTTACATAACAAAATGAATTCCAGATGAATAAAAATAACCCAGTAAGTAAATAAAAAATAAATATGCAAAATCTTAAAAATAAGACTTCTTTTTATATTTTTAGGCTGTGCATTCCACGAGAGGAGAATCATGTCTGCTGTTTTGAATGAATGAATGAATGAATGAATGAATGAATAGGAAAACACCAAAATAATGGGAGCAAGATCACAAAGAATATCATGAATTGTTGTGATGATTTGAAATATTTTTTTTTAAATAAGAGGCAAATAAATCTAGAGAAGGATTGTAACTAATACGTTCACGGATTACTATTCTAAATACTTAGGGATTTTAATAGTCAATTAGAAAAGGACAATTTGAGAAAAGTGGAGAATATTTTATATTGTGGTTTGGGGCAGTCAGGAAGGACATGCACTTCAATATCATGCAGTTCTGAGCCTGCCCTGGTCAGTGACATAAATTTATACTGATCATCAACTTCAGGGTTCTGGGATTTTCTCCAGCAGCCTAGACATAGAAACATCGATCCAAACACACTTTCAATACTTTGACATCATTATCTAGAGATGGTGTTGCCTTACAAGATTCTTTGATAAAGATATAACTCCAGCCACCTTTTGCTAAGCTGAGGTTTGGTAAAATCATCTTTACCAAAAAAAAAAAAAAAAAAAAAAAAAAGCTAGAATTTCATGCTAACTGGGTTCACAAAAAAAAAAAAGAACAGTTCTGCTTTTCTGTGAAAATTAATCCATTTATCTTGTACATAAATTAAAAATTACTATGCAAGAATGGTACTATTCTGTCAATTTTGCGGTTAAGGTTCCCAAAAATGTCTCTATCTCAAAGGCTTCCAAACACCCATGCACACACTCACACATACACACGTCACAAAGGAGGCCAAACACCCAATCTAACTTTTGAAACCTTGATATTCAGCTCATGGGTGTTCATTACCTTTGTAATGAAGGATAAGAAAGGAAAACAAGGCCACACAAGAGTTAATGGAAAATCACGAATAGAAGGGGACAGGAAACAATAAAAAAGTAAATTGTCCAATTTATAGGTATTATTTAGGAAAAAGAAATAGATAAGTATGCAAAAACTCAATTGTTTTCCTCTAAAAAGATAAAATAATATATGACACAAAGTATAAGAGCAAACCTGTCTTATAATTTTGTATTTCTGATTTACTAACAGAGTAGATGTTCTTTATATAAAATTAGAAAACAGGACTCTGATTACTAAGCCTGGCTAAAGACAATTATTCTCTCATGGCTCTCCAAACCCTACTGAAGTCACTGACGGGATATTTTTTAATCCATTATAGTACTGGAAGATAAGAACCACATCAGTAGATAGAAACAGGAAGGAAATTCTGGAAAATTTGGGGCACATGGAAATTGATCAATGGCAAATGCCAATAAGTTAAAGTACCAGCAATTACACACACACACACACACACACACACACACACACACACACACACACACACACAAAGCCTTCCTGAAAAAAGTTTCCCTCAAGAATCCCATAGAACCCCAAGATAGAAGAACAAGATGATCAGGTCATGGATGATCAGCCCAGAAATTATTCAAGCTATTCTCCCAAGTTCCCCAATGAGCAACCTATCCCCGTGTCCACTTCCTCACACAGACGGCCCCTCCAGGGCCAGGGCTTCCAAGACCAGAATTGGCATTCACTGCCAAGATAACCCAGGTAACACAGCACAGCCCTCAATACCATCTGGCTTTCAGGTTCATCTATGAAATGAATAGTGAAGAATCATCATACATCGAAGGAAAGCAGCCTAAAAGAGCCAGTCAGAGGGTGAGGGAAGAGTCAGAAGGAAAACCTAAGAAAATCCTAAAATAAGTCAAATTAATGAGCTCAGAAATACAAAAGGATACGTGTTGATTAATTTAAGGCAGACTCTAATACAATTTATGAATATTAAAACTATTATTTCCAGAATGAAAACCTGAACAAAAAGAATAAATAGACAAAGCTGAATATCAAATTAGGAAGGGGAAAGACTGAGAGTCTGCCAGAACTCAATCCAGAAAGACAGAGACGGTAAGTTTGGAAAGAGATCTGAAAGACAACAGGGAAAGACTCATAAGCTCAAATACCCATCTAACAAAGTTTTCCAGACCAAACAAAGATATTGGTGGGAAGAAAATATAAATGAAGCATTAATGAAGCAATTCTCCCTCTGTAGAAAGTGTCTTGAAGTTTTTTTGTTTGTTTGTTTTCTTTTGTTTTGTCATATTCAAAGGGTTGATCAAGTGCTACGCAAAAAGAATGAAAAATGACCCATTCCTAGATCCATCCTCAAAGTGTCCGGAGAGGAAAAGACAGATTATCTGCAGGAAACAAAACATTGGCTTGGCATCAGCTCTCTGATCTGCAAAAATAGGTCCTAGAAGATAATGGAGCAGTGTTTCCAGGATGAGGAAAAGGAATTCTGCACCAGAATTTCATACCTAGCCTAAATATCAGTCACCTGTATGGCAAAATAAGCATATTACAGACATTTGGTGAGTCAGGATGTATGCTAACCCTTTTAGACCAGTTACTTGGATATTTACACAGGCAAATTTGAAAAATAAATTAATAAAGAAATTAGTAGATATAAGAAATAATGGTGAAAAAAATAACCAGAAAGAAATAATTCTTTTTCTCTTAAAAAAAAGATTTTTATAATATAGCCATAGGTGGCATGATTTTTTAAAAGGTAAAAGCATAATGCAAACAATATAATATGGTACTAAAACTCTAACTTACATCAACAAAGCGTAGAAGATGGAGAAATAGAAATGGTGGGAGAAAGTCTTGTCATATTTAGGGAAGCTGAAACTTAACATTAGAGAAAAAATCAGGACAGAGAGGACATTTAAGACAAGGAATCATATTTTATATAAAAGTACGCTCCTTTCAGTTAATAGCAGAAGTTCCCATACGTTGAACAGCACAACACCAGAATATATAGAGCAATATATATATATATATAAAATAAATAAATTACATAAAGCAGAATATATGAAATAAATAAAACAAAAACAGGAAAAACGAAAGAAACTAGCTTGTTCACAGAATGAGATTTTAAGCGACCTCTTTAAAAATTACAAAGTGAAACATGAATAAGGAGACCAAAGATCAAAATATCAACTTAAAATCTTGATTAAAAGGTAGAAAGAAAGCTTTGCCCACAACAAATGGAGAATCCATGTGGTTTTCAAACACTCATGGAATATTTATTTTAAAAATATGCCTGAGTTGTAGTGCATAAAGAAAATTCAATAGATTCTACAAAATTATATAGAAATCACAGAGAACAAAGCAATGAAACTTGGGAACTAATGACCAAGGGATGGTCCCAAATGTCAATCCACTCAAGAACGTGGACCAGAACCTCTGGGTAACTTACAAGTGCAAGACAAAACAAAAACTGAAATTAAAAATGCTTAAAAATAAGAGTATTCCATATTAAAAACCATTGGCCACAGGCAAAGCAGTTCTCAGAGGAAAATTCAGAACTTTAAAGGACTTGCAGAAAATAAGAAAATGTAAAAGTAAATTAACTAAGCACTCCATTTGAGAAGTTAGAAAAACAACACAAAAAAACCTCAAGTAAATAGGAGGAAATGACAAAAATCAGAGGTTTCCATATCTATCACATAGTAAATTATTTGGAATAACCCTTCCACTGAAAACAACTTAAAGTAATGAATAATTTTAAATCTCCTTAAATGCATGAAAAAGTTGTCAATATTGTAAGGAAATACTCCCCAAAATCTAAGGAGGAAGAGATCTGAATGAGGTAAACCAAGCCCAAAGAAGCAAGTTTACTTCTACGTTCAGAGATTTGGCAGTGGAGGTGTCTCTACAGGTTAAGGGGGACAGAAATAAAGGACCAAAGCCCACCTAGGTTGGGGTATACTTGGAATTCAGTTGGGTGTTATTTGGTAAATTCAAATTTAAGCAATGCCCTATGATCCAGCAATTCTCCTCTTAGGTGCCCCTCTAGAGAAACGTGCACACCAGGATGCGAGCAAGAATATGCATAGTTTTGAGCTATTTCAGTAGCCGAAGGCTGAAACAGCCAAATAGTCATCACCAGGAAAAGAGATAACTTACAAGTATTACAGTGGAAGACTACATGGTGTCAGAGCAAACCAAGAGCAGCTCCACACCCCAACACAGACATACTTGATGTGCATTGTCAAGTGGAACAGGACAGGGAGAGAAGAAAGAATATATTCAGTATGATTCCAATCCAACATTTCAAATATCAAAATTACAGAAAACTCAATGACTTTGGCTAGGGACAAAGACATAGGCAAGGACATTATTTTCACAAAGTCAGGGAAGGGATTACCTCTGGAGGGAGGAAAGAGCATGGACAGAGAACTCTGGCTGCCGGGGCTGTCTCAGCGATTAGCATGTTGTGGTCTAAGTCCATTTATCGGGGTTCCTTGTTCCCTTTTCTGATGTAAGAAGAAGGAAAAGCTAAGCGGTAATTAATAAAGCATAAAGCATGTCAACACAAAGAGTAGCTTTGAACAGAAAAGACCATCAAAATAGCCAAGATTTTGTAGGTCTGGTCAGGTGAAAAGAGAGGGGACAAAAAAAAATTATTATCATAAAACGACACAAGCCCATTCATGGTGCCATCTCTCAAGATACCGCAGTAAGTGTAACTTTGGAGCAACAAATTTGAAAAGCTAACAGAACGGATGGTTTGGGGGGTTTGGGGGGGTTCTTTTTTAATACAGAATGTTCAACAATTGACTAGAGAAATGGAGAAAACCAGAACCCACCACCATCTACCAAAGAGACCAAGAAGTAACCAAATGTACATAACCCACCTCCCACCAGTTCGACCAGTGTCCCAGGCATGGAGATTTCTCTCTCCACGCGCTGGTTAAATCGCCCCCTGTCACAAAAGCTGCAAGTCTTCTCACCTCCCCCAGGGGATGGCGTGTGTCTTCATTCATCCCCCCTCAGGGTCATTTGTGCTGTGCCGGATTTTGAGTGGTATTGATAAGCTTTATTTCCACCTTTGGCAATGGAGGTTCATCACCATATGGTATTCCTCTGAACTTCAGTTTGGCTATACCCCATGCATTCTGGATACTATTTTCCTTAGAATAGTTGGAGAAATTCTGCAATTGTGTTTACTTCCCCTTTGACCCCAGAGTTGTTAAGCAGTTTTGTTTTTCCAGGTGGAAGTGACTTTTTGTGTTTTTTTTTATTATTTTCTTATTAATTCCTAGTTTTATTGCATGGAGTCAGTGAGGGTGGTTTGTATTGCTTGTATTTTTTTTTTTTTTGGAATTTATTGAGGTTTGCTTTACAGCCTAGCATATGACCTTTTTTTGTGTGTGAATTTGTACTCGAGAAGGAGGCACGCTCTCTATTACAGTGGTACAAAATTTGAAATGTGTCCACAAAGCCTCCCTGATCCACTCTATCGTTTAGGTCTTCTACTTCATAAACAAGGTGCACGAGAATTATCCGTACTGTTTGTTGTCTCAGTCCGCCTGGGGCTGAAAGAGTAAATTATCTGACTGTCCCCACCTCTTCTAGCCTATCTGTTTATTTCTTCCTTTCCCATTTTCTTCTGTGATATAAGGATTGCTTCTGTGTAATCAAATGCATCAATACTAATAATTTTTATGTCTTCATTGTGAATTGTGGCCTTTCGCAATACAAAATATCTTTTCCATTTATGCTTTATTGGTCCGAATTCTATCTTGTCCATCATCAGATTGTAACACCTGCTTTCTTTCAGTTGGTATGTGCGTCCTTCCTTGCCTTTTATCAGGCTTTCTCAAGTACTTTGTTCTAGGCATCTCTTTTGGATGCAGCTTTGAGTTGTACTTTGCTTTGTGAGCCAATCAGACATCTTTTCCTTTGAACGAGTGAGTTAAAATCACCTACATGTAGTGAGGTGATAATATGCTGAGTTCAGCCCTTTCATATGGTTTCATGTAATGTTATATACACGTATGTTTGTATGTATGTAGGCGCACACGTGTTACGTGCATTAGGATACAGACACACGTGCATGCAAAATCTCTCACTATGGAATCTTCTTCTGCACTATTCTGATACCATATACCAGAATTTTGGTCAATTTATTTTGGCATAAGGAAGACTCACATTTTTCTTCTAGCGTTTTGCTTGTTGGTGATATCTGCATGACAGCCTTAATCAGCCAATCACAGTATCACCTGCAGAAGCAGACAACACTGAATATTCGACTTTTCAAGAGAATTAGGCCCTAAGGCATCTAATTTAGATTTCGAAAAACATCATCTCTTAAGCATCTAAAATGATGCGTGGCAAGTACCGTCCAAGGGAGAAGGGAGAAAATCAAATAATTTTCAGTGTGGCTCAATTTCCCCCAGATCCTGATTAAGAACGGTTCTCAATTAAGAAAACAGACACTAATCAGTGACTCGTAATTCTGCCCCATTCCTGTGCCTCTTCCCCCTCCAGGGAATTAGTCACCCCCGGCATCTGTGTTAACCTTTACTCTTAACATGCATGCGATTGCACCTGCCAGTGGCAGGTGACGCTGTGCCCTCACTAACTGCCGGGGCCTCATCAGTGAGGCTTTCCGAGTCCCTCCTCCTGGTGATTTCTCCATCACCACCACCCTCTCGGGGTGGGCAGCACATCTATCCTGTCGCCCTCAGCCCTCAGCCCCTTGGTTAACTGTCTTTGATGCCGTCCCCCACCCTTTATGCCATGGCTTTCCAATGATCATATGGCTGCCTGAGGCTGGGGTCCCTAGCAAGGGCCCACAAGAGCCCCCGTCCTGGAAGGCTTCAGTGCCACCACGTCTGCTGGTGGCTGTGGTCTCTGAAGGAAAGCTAGGCTGATAGGAAATCTTGCGATCACATCTTCAAATCCTGGCCATCTTTATAATGTTGCCTTTCTTGCAGAAAATGTTGCTGTTGAGAAGACTGATGCCAGTCTCATTTTCTTTCTTGTGTAGTTATGTCGACACTTTGCCTGCACCCCCCAGGGCTGCGTTAGTTTGGGAGGACACATCGAGGGCTCTCCCAGGCTGGGTTGATTTGCTCATGTGTCCATGCCTCTCAACATGTGGACTAAGGTCTCCCTTTATCTCAGGAAACTGAAGGGCTCAACACATGGCTTGTGTCTCCACTGCTCGTCTCCAGGTTGAGTCTGGTGTAGGCATGTCTTTACTCTGGTTCTGGGTTTCCTGCAGTGCTACAGGCCTTCTTCTCAGCAAGCTTCTCGCCTGTAGATGTTGGGTTTGGTTGTTAGACCATTCGCTGGGCTCTCCTTCCATGATGCCAGAGCCTTCTCTCTCCCTCCCCTGCTGAGCCACCCTGCTCAACGCACTCCTTACTCCGGTACCCCCTCAGAGCTAGGCTGTCCCTCTTCAGGCATCTGCCACCCACTCTGATGCACCCAAGGGCCGGCCTTCTGGCTGATGCAGTGGTGCCCGACGATCATCTCTGCCATCACTAGCAAAGCGGAGTTGAGGAGCCATCTGGCCATCATGACTACAGCTGCACGTTTAGAGTGAGATGCTTGGTTTGGGGGAAAGTTTCAGTTTCCACAAGTCACAGAGGTATGACCTCAGCCCCTTCCACTCCCTGCACAATTGCTCCCCCCCAACTGGGGCTGAGGGTGGTCCGGCCAAAAGCAGTATCCTTGTCATGTCACGGTTGTCATCTGTAGGCTTGCATCCTTCACTGTTCTATCTGGTTGATTGGAGTTCCAGAAAGCACAGTGGGGAAGATTCAAAACCACACTGGGGGCATGTCTCCAGTCAGATGGACTTTTAAATGTTGATGGAATGAACTATGCTCTAAAAGAATTTCAAGGGACGCCTGGATGGCACAGTTGGTTGAGTAACTGACACTTGGTTTCCGCTCAGATCTGATCTCAGGGTCGTGAGATGGAACCCCTCATCGGGCTCTGCACTCAGCATGGAGTCTGCTTGTGTCTCTCTCTCCTTCTCCCTCTGCCCCTCCCCACTGTTCTCTCTCTTTCTCTCTCTCTCTCAAATAAACAAAATAAATCTTTAAAAAATAAAAGAATTTAAATATTCCACAATTTACTTAAGAAAATACAGAAAACTTACATATAACAATCACCATATTGAGTCTTTCCATCCACAACATAGAATGTCTCTTTATCTGTTCAAACCTTATTTTTATCTTTCTCAGCAAAATTTCGTGGTTTTCTTCTTTGGGTTCTATATTATTCTTCCTAATATTTTTTCCTAGGTACTTTATATTCTAGGTTGCTTTTGTGAATAGTCAGTGTTTTCACTAATCATGCTGATCATGGCTAATATGTAAGATTACTATTGATTTTTACATATTTATTTAGGATCAACACACTTTTCCATTTCCTTGGCTGGATAAGATTAAAGATAAAAGATTTTTAGCACAAAGAGAAAGATCAAACATGTTTATTCATTGAAATGCAATATCAATGGGGAATTTAGAGAATATGATTTTAATGACCAATTTTCAAATCAAAAGATCTTTTTTATTTTATGGTTTATGTTCATAATCTTCACATAAGTCACAACTGATTTAATCAGCAGAATTTAATCAGGAGAAATATGTAAGAATTCGATCCACTGGTCTGAAATATCTTTGAAAATGACATAATTCTTTGTAATAACACATTGCTCTTTGAGCAAGATCTTGTAAATGGCCCCTTTGGAGATGTTCTGAGAAATTGTATCTGTTTATAATCTGGTATTGGAATATGAACAGAAGTTTGCATATTAGAAAAAAGAAATTATTTGGAAAACTCACCCTGCATAGTTTTGATTATAAAAGTTCTGTGAATCAAATAATGAAAACACGCTTTGGACCATCTGAGCAGTCACCATGTGCTTAAATAGAAAAGACCCAAAGAAGATGTATGTGCCTCTGTTGACTCTGACCTAAACAACTGTCTGCCCCGAGAACACTCCAGGGGACATGGAAGGTGCCTGCCTTGTAGGCTTGTCATCAAGCAAGTCCAGGTGGCCTGAGAGGGTCTGTTCCCAGGCAAACGGGGAGCTAATTCTGAGTAGAAGGGAGAAACACAATAAAGGTCCTTCCAAGAATAAAGAGCAGAGGACAAGAGAAGAGACCAAACCGGACAATGACGGATGCCGACATCCCCAACAATACACGTGGGGCAGGAACACCCTTCATCAGCCAAGGCCCCACTCTGACTCTGTGGGGAGGAGACCCCCGTGATGAACCAAACCAGATGGACAGCACCTAAAATAACAGCTGTCAGTAAATCACCTCTCGGGGTTTGGCTTTAAGGGCTTATCTTGTCTCCTAGACTCAAAACATCTCTGCTGGAACCCATGTCTCCTCTTAGGTTAGAACCATGGCCACCCGAACTTGAATCCCAGACCCTCATTAACCCTCACTGACCACGTGTGGACCACTGGTTAGGTTAGGTTCCTCAGCTATAAAATGACAAGTTGAGAGTAGATGAGCTTCCATGGCTCATCTCAGTTCCGACATTCCAGAAGGCTCTGAAATCCATAATGGAAGTGTACGGATTCACATTCACCTAGTGGGCAGTTACCTACTGAGTGCAAAAGACCACCAAGCCAGGATGCAAGCCAGTAGGTAGGGTAAGCAGAAATGGGGCGGGGGTGACTGCAAATGGGCGCAAGCTTTCTTTCTGGGGAGATGGAAATGTTGTAAACTCAGGTAATGAGGGCGGTCCCACAGCTCTCTGAATACTAACCGATAACTGGACTCTTAGAATGAGTAAATTTTATAGGATATAAATTGTGCCTCAAAACAGCCATTACAAGAAAAAGGAAAAGAAACAAGAGAGAGTCTCAGCCTCGTTCTACAACACCTGCAGAAGGGCATACAGGAAAGGCAGTGGTGGTGGGGGGGAGGTCCTTTGTCACAGCAAAGGACCCAGACCGGCCTGAAGAGTACGGCTGCCCCCGAGCTAGTGGTGATTTTGGTGTCTCTCAAACGCTTCTTTTTCTTAGGCCACATTCTCTGCTGGAATGTGAAGGCCTGCGCGGACACTGGCTGGTAAAATAAAGGCTGATTTCTGTCTCTGGGGCGAGCCTCCAGCCAGGCTGGCAACCATCCAACAAATTGCCCACGTTGAGAGGCAATTCGTCTCCTCTGCTTTCTTCTCTCATCCCCTAGGAGAACGAATCCAGCAAGGTAAGCCTCTGAGGGCGAGCATACCTAAGAATCCTAAAATGGCTACTCATTACAATGTTTGCAATTATTTCAAATTTGGATTTTCATAATAACTCTTCATGGTTGTGTTGACCAGAGGGAAATTTTATTCCCAAATGTGCCCGTGTCAGATTTGCCATTATCTTCCAGGAAAAAAAAAAATCAAATGGAAAGGCTTCTAAAAAGAGATAAAGTTTACTCACTGGAAATTAGAAATGAATATTTATTGTCAGATCTCTGTCTAGATTAAAACCTTTTATTTAACACCAGTTGAAAGTGTAAATTATTCACATGTTTATATTTCAATGACTTCTGTTCTCTAATGATTCCATTTCCTGGAGTGTATTACTGGTAAGATAATGAAATGCCTCATCAGCCTGGAG
Organism: Zalophus californianus; assembly: GCF_009762305.2. Taxonomy (NCBI): domain Eukaryota; kingdom Metazoa; phylum Chordata; class Mammalia; order Carnivora; family Otariidae; genus Zalophus; species Zalophus californianus. The sequence goes on from NC_045609.1 coordinate 85,316,507, forward strand.
TATTAAGCAAATAACTAACTTCAACTTATTCAAGACCGGATAAAAAAGAGAGTGGTCCCCAACAATAGTTTGTCCAGTTAGTGCAATATACAGCAAACTTCCCAAAACACAGCAATAAAGAGAGGGCTGCCAACAGCCATGGAAATGCGCTCCAGTCTCCCACAGACATGCAATGGGACATGGTAACCAATACCCTGCTCTCACACAAATCATGATTTTTGGCAAGAGCTGACTTTGCCAGAAGGGAGGAGAATTTAAAAAAAGAGAAAAAGCACAGTATTCTCCACTTCTCCAGCCAGCAAAGATGAGCTCTTGCTGTTTGAATGACGTTATTTAATTGGTTCCCTCTGTCCTCTCTCAGCTTATTACTTAATGTCAGGAAATTTTGTTCATTAAGAACGATAATCCCTCATCTGTTTATAGTGCTTTAAGTTTACAAAACACTTGCACATATGTTATCTCATTCAAGGGATGTGCTCTTTCCGGAATATTGGGGGAACCTTTGTATGCCTAGAGATAAATGAATGTACATACTGAAATTCAAGGATTTTCTAAAACAAATCCATTTTCCAGAACTTTCCATGAGAAATTTTACAAATCCTTCGGTACCACTGTGTTGTCCATTACTTAAGTGCTAATAGCCTCTGACATTTTATACATTTCTGTATTTAAAAAAAAAATCTCTATTTCCATGGAAATGACAGTGAATTTCTTTTGTTATGCCAAGCATTACCACTGGCCTTGAATAAGTCAGAGAAAAGCTTTTTTTAGAATTAATAGCCATTGTGGTTAAAGAGGTAAGACTTAACACCTATTCAAAATACATACACTCTAACCTGGGGAAGCAAAACATTCATAACATGAACGTTAACAACACATGGTAATAAATAGGAATGACTGAGTGGCAGAGAGGGTACCAGAAGCATTGCTCCAGAGGAGATGTGCTGGGGACGTCCTTGCTGACACTGTTGGGTGTTGCTCAGAGGAAGTGAGCAGAGGAGCATCTTTCAGGACTGGGAGCTCCGCTGGAAGAGCTGCAGTGAGAAGGCACCAGGTACCCCAGGTCAGAGGGCCTGGCCTCATCCAGGTGGACCATGTATTTTGAGCAAAAGGGGTAGTAAAGAGTTAAGGTGTCCGGTACATTGCGCTATTGTGAAGAGCCATGCATTACAGGCTAGAGTTTCTAGTTGATCTTTTAAGTTAATCAGGAGTTCCAAAAAAAAAAAGAAGAAGAAGAAGAAGGGGTGCCTGGGTGGCTCAGTCTTTACGCGTCTGCCTTCGGCTCAGGTCATGATCCCGGGGTCCTGGGATCGAGCCCCATGTTGGGCTCTCTGCTCCGCAGGAAGCCTGCTTCTCCCTCTCCCACTCCCCCTGCTTGTGTTTCTGCTCTCTCTGTGTCTCTGTCAAATAAATAAATAAAATCTTTAAAAAGAAGAAGAAGAAGAGAGAGAGAAATTTAAGCAATATTTTAGCATGATTAATCTGACAAAGGTGAAGGTGAAGGAGATGAATGAAGGAGAAAAAAGTTTTGGGGGTTTGGGGGAACCAGCAGTGACAGCCTGGGGTGACTGACCCCGATACTGGGTTGCCAGTGATGGGAGGTGAGGAAGACTGGCTCTCGCATTCTGCACTGGACAAGGAGGCAGAGAGTGAGCGGAGGAGCTCTTGGGCTCTGAAGATCCAAACGCAAGTGCCTAGAAATAAAACAGTGTGGCTGACGGAGCCGGAGCCAGCCTGACCTGAGGGAGATGAGGGCTGATGTGCGCGAGGGGCCCATCTAGGTGACAGTCTGACCCACAGGTGGAAAGATGCAACCCTGCGCATGCACAGGGGAGTCAGAGGTGTGTGGGAACCATGAGCAAGAACAGCTCCACCTGGAGGATGCGGGGCCCAAGTAAAGAGGGAGCCCCAGGAGGACAAACCAAAGGTCTTGAGAAAGGCAGAGAGTGGGCTGCCGCGTGGAACTGAGCCACACAGGCCTAGAGCCTCCAGAGCCAGGACAGAAAAGCATTTCCTGAAGTCAGTGGTTTTGAAAACTGCCCCTCTGGTGTTGCATTTACCCCCATTTATTCCATCTGGGGGTGCAGGTGCTGATTTCCATTTTTAGCCCCAAATCGACCTTTTGACCCTTTAAATCAAATATGACATAATGTGTGGAAGAAAATTTACCAGATTAAGATATTCTGCTGTCATTTCCTAGGTCGTTAACATGCAGCTTTTCATCTAATAGGATATGCAAGGCGACCCGTGTCTTTCCTTTGACCTCCTATGAAATAAATTTAGCCAAACTAGTTCTATCCAGGAACATCTCTTTAATATGCAACAGAGCCTTTCAACTTGAGAAGAAAAATCACCTTTCTAAATAGAGCCTTCTGTGAAAAGTGGTGCTAGGGAGTTTGGTCCAAAATGGTTTTGGGGGGACCCCCTAGGCTGTGTCCTCAGGCGTGTGCCATCTGGTGCTGGCTGTCAAGCCCCCTCGGGGAGCCCAGGGCGAGACGCCACTGGGGTGTGCATCCTGGGGTCCCCTCACTGCACCTGGGTTGCTCTCCATCTCCTGACATTGTCCACATCACACTGCTGCCCCGTGCCCGTGGACCCACCCGAGATAAGAGCACAGCATGTCACCACAGGGGGACTCGCGTGTGTCCCTCCACTCAAGCCATTCTGCTCCCACTCCCAGCAGACCACCTACCACCATCATCACTGGAATTCTCAAGGAAACACAGGCAGGTATGAATCTTGACTATTGATCGTTTGTCCCTATCTCTCCTGTAAAGCTCTGGTCTCTGTCATCACTTCTAGGTTTCTCTAAAGACTGCCTGCCCCTCACTGGCAGCTTTGACTCAGAAAAATCAGCAGGTGGTGTCCACAGCCTCCACTGGGGCCCCAGCCGCTGGACCCACACAGACATGGCACTCTGTCATGCTTTGCCGTTTTTGTGGTTACTTCATGTATTTGCCACATTTCCCCAAGGGGCCTAGAATGTCTTTGTTGTCAAGACGGTGTCTTATACTTAGCATCCCAGAACCCCAGCCTCAGAGCAGGGAGGATGGGTCGTGCCAGGGTCTTGCCTTAAAGCCAATTTTGTGAAGGATGCAGAGCTAGACCAAGATGCAGGATGAGTTGGTGGCAACGAGGTTGGAAACCAGCTCAGCCCCGCTTTAGGCTCTTTCCTCTCCTGCTCCTCCATGGCTTGTTTGGGGTGTCCAGCATGTGTGATTTGAAAATTGCCATGAGGCTATTTGGAAATCTTTGTGAGGGAGTCACAAAGGCAAAACCTCTTGGCAACGTGTAATTCACAGTGAAGGAATCGTTATTTTTGGACAAGAACAATCACTAAAGATATAACTGGGCCCACAGGGAATGGTCTTCCATTTCCTGACACTGACCCTTTAAATTAGCACTGGGCTAGCCTGCAGCAGTTGGCTTGGGAAAAGGAGGCTGAACCCTTTTCCATGGATCTCTTCCCTGGTCATCATCGTCATGACCCGTCCTTCCTGCAGCCTCAGGTCTGCCTTGCTGCCTCTCCCTGAACAGAAATTCCCTCCCCGTCTTCCTACTGCCCAGCATGATCCGTGCCCTGATTTGTCGAGGACACTCCTGTTTTATGCCTGTTACTCCAACATGATTATGAATAGAGCCTTCTTTCGACACAAAAATGTCTGGCTTGGGTAATAAACTAAAAGGCTACTATTTATAGCTGAAGCAGTCAAGAGTTAAACGTGTATCAGGCTAGTTAACCAAGAAATTCCTGCTAGATCACTTGTCTTCTGTCGGATCCACAGCCCGCCCTCTGTCCACTTCTCACAGAAAGCCTGGAGGTCCTTGTGGGGACCTTACCTGCCACACCGGCAGTCCCATGGTCAGAGCTGGGCCTGCTCATGCAAGCCAGTAAACGCCCTTTCTGGAAATGAAGCTAGCTCAAGTTGACGTACCACCAAAAGAGAATGCTCATAACAGAAAACGCCTGGGCTGTCCTTCCCCTGCCATTCCCCACCATGCTCCTCACCGTGAGCTCACAATCACATGCCCCACCTTTCGTCAGGTTGCTGCTTATACACCTGACTTGAGTTTTTGTTCACAACTTCACTAATTCTCCATTTCAAGATTCTTCCCATACTTCCTCATGGCCTACCTTCAATGAAAACATAATTTGCTGAACATGGGGCCCAGGGAGGGTTATTTTGTTTTGTTTTAATGGGCAGGTCCATGTGTAGGGGAGTCTTTTGGATTGGAAGAAAAAGAGTGTTTAATGGAGGATGGGCAGGATCTAGCAGAGAGGAGGGAGATGGAAGAATATAAAAGAGGAGGTAATTAGGGGCTGGGGCTGAAGATGTGGAAAAACTGGGACCCAGAGCCTGGATGCAAGGGATGCTCCCTCCATGTTCAGCAGGGAAGAGCCAATCGGAGTCCTTCCCTGGGATTTTCGGACCAGGAGGTGGTGGGTGAGAGCCCCCTGCCGAGGTTCGTACAGGTGTGGGGCTCACGCACTATGCGTGGTGGTCATGGCTGCTTCTTTTTTGTTTTTTGTTTGTTTGTTTGTTTGTTTGTTTTTTACAACTGTTTCTTAAACGTGTGTACGATTAATCATCACACTTGCTTTAATAACACCAACCTGGAGGTTAGGGAAGGGAATACGCTTTCTTCCACCATCTGCCACGTTTAGCAGGTCTGAATCTTCCTCCAGTGCAATGTAAAGAACATGGGGGCTTACTAGAGATATTCAAATGACAAAGTACTGTTTTTCTTAATATTTTATTGAGTCTTTAACTTTCTGTGTATTTCATAGCACTAACAGAAAATATACATATTTATTGATGCTCTTTTTATGTAATAGCAATGGAGAAGGTCTTTTCGACAGTAATTTTCATTTGTTCCTGACTCTTTAGCTACTCTGTATATACTTAGAGTAATTTTACCACTGACTAAGCCTGGCCTGATTGCTACATTGTTACTTGCATCACCCGTTGTAAGAAGAAAAACATCCTAGGCTTCTGGCACTGCCTCTGGTCTTGCTCCTGATCCTTAGCTTAGGGGCTCACACTTGCCTGCCACAGGGTGAGAATCAAGATGGAATAAGAATAAGCAGTCGTTGGTTTCTCCACACTTTGAAAACTTACTTTCCCTCCTTCCATTTCATTCCAATGTGATATATATTCATAAGCGTGTGTAAATAAATAAATAAAGTGCAGTGATTAGGAGAGGGTTATATCAGATAAACACAGGGGAAATTTTGTTACCAAAGGGACTATCAGTCATAGGGGTCGGGCAATCAGATCAGGGCTCTGGGGAGGGCACGAGGGATTTTAACTTGGCTGCAAGCGCGTGTGGATGCAAAACAGTCTTTTGCTTCCAAGGATCTGTCACTGGCATTACAGTAAAACTAAACAAAAGTCATTATTCTTTTCTTTTTGTCTGCACTTTGGAAAATTATTTATACAACATTTTTCTAGATCCAAATTCAGTTTGGCTATTTAATGCTAATCTGTATCACTGTATAAATAGTATTTCAATCAGCAAACAATGCCTAAAGAGGTATATATTGCATTATATATTTGTATAAGACCCAATTTTAAAGAACAAGCTTCTTCTGGGGGAAAAAAAACAGCTCTTAAGGTTTTTAGCGTGTTTTTGAATATTTCTGAGCAAATATTCACTCTTTTGATCCTGACTGTTCAATTGAGCTGCAAAATATCTGGAACTTCCTTAATTAAGAAGTCATTTTGCTTTTTCACCATTGTATTGTTGTATTTGTGGGTGAGTTAGGTGGCTTTGGGGGGGTACTCAACTGATAGGACTTAGTTTGAAGTCAGGTAAAAGCAACCCCCAAACCGATAGACTTTTACATTTGCATGGTTTCTCATTAAATATGAAACAGTGATTTTGTAAGGAGAAAAACTCTTTGGCTCTGCAGGGACAGAACTCATTTGACTGGACACTCACTTTGTCACAACATCTTTACTCTTCTCCTCCTGGAAATAAACACATTTACTGTGCACAATAACTAAATGAGCATTTACCCTCATCCATGCACTCGCTTTTTAATTTAGAAGAATCTTGAAAAACATGAAGCAGCAGGATTTTGGCATGCTCTTCAGAATGCACATAAATAAATCTTTTTCAGCAAATCTCCAGGGTTTTAGGCAAAACTTTGTGAATGCCAGAGCAGAAAGCTAAAAACAATTTCGGGTTTGTTTGTTGAGCCAAAAAAGTGGACATATCATGTCCAAAGTACAATTTAAGGCATTATTTTTTGTATTCAAGAATTTAGTAGAGCGTATTTTCCAACTCAAGAATTTGTCTGCAGAATTTCCCAGGCATGTAGTGCCCCTCAAAGTTTTAACTCTTAACAGAGAAAACCCAACAGAACAGGCTCCCGTGAATATCAATTATTTCTGTGGGAACCTCTGACTGTAGAAGTAGATCATGTGTCTCAGGACAACTGCACTAAGGTTTTTCTCTGGTTTGACTCAGAACCATGAAAACGACTTCCATGGGCACAATTTCTCTTTCCCCCAAATCCTCATGACCTGTCTTCTTTTTAACAGGAATGAGCTTTGTCATGTAGGGCAGGACACCATGCATAATACTTGTTTAGAAATATTCTTGTTGAACAACAACAACAATACAAAAATGTAAAAACCAGAGCTAACAAATTGTGTTTGCCTTTTTTTTTTTTTTTTTTTTTGAGGTATGATTGCTGTTCAGAAAGCTATAGAGGCGCCTGGGTGGCTCAGCTGGCTGGGTGTCTGACTCTGGATTTCAGCTCAGGTCATGATCGCAGGGTCCTGGAATCGAGCCCCACATCTGGCTCCACGCTTAGCAGGGAGTCTGCTTGGATTCTCTCTCCCTCTCCCTTTACCCTTCCCCCTGCTCACTCTCTCTCTCTCTCTCAAACAAATGAATCTTAAAAAAAAAGCTATAATTACTCAATGCACACAACTTGATGTATTTGAAGATAATAATGCTATGTCATATACTTGAAAATATGCTTAAAGGGTAGATCTTAGGTTATATGTTCTTGCCTTTTGTGATTGATCCCTTTTTCCTGCTTATAAGAAAAACACAAATGCATAGTAAAAACAATTTTAAAATGTGGCAAGAAATAAGAGGAAATAAAAATCTCAAGTATCCCTTGAGCTCCTAGAAGCACTGCTCTTCCTCTGTCCTCCATGGTCTACCTGAACCTCCTCCCTGACTTTCCCTTTCTGAAACCATTACCACTATCACCTTTTATGAAGGCTGACTCTCCTGCACAGAGGGAAAGTTCTTTGTCAGAATCGTCTGCATATCCTTCACTGCCAAATCCAGGAGAACAAGTACAACGGTCACACCTGGAAGGCGCTCAGCAAATGTCTGCCCAGTAAATAACTTCGTTCTTCTAATGTTCCACATGTACTGGCTAACACTGTAAGTAGAAATGCACAAACATGCCCAACAAATGCATTTAAACTCCTCCCTTCAGTGCTTCTGGAAGAATGGAGGCATTCATACAAATACTCTAAAGTCGCTGATGTTATTTCTAAATACCGTGAAAGATTTCCATCACATATTTATGTAATGTACATCGTCCATATTTGTCCACTTAGGTCTTTATTTGAACATCTGGTTTTCTGCTGTGAGCCTCCCTGCAGCTGGATGGAAGCCACTTTGAAACCTGGAAGCAATGCCTGGTATTCTCTAATTACCTACTTTTCCCTCAAATAGAAATAAAATTGAGTGTAAGAAAATTTGGCAATAACTCATTTTGTATATTGCTCTGATAATTCTTTTAGCCCAATTTCATCTGCTCTATTTAACTTACATCAAAGAAAATTCTGATGATTTAAGGAGACACACATCGCCCAACAAGCTGACTGGTTTCATTTCAAATTCATTACTATTAGATCTACTCTCAATCACAATGTGTAATGCCCTGCATTTTCTGGCCCTGTGCTGCCACCCCTGTGGATCTCCTCATCTTGCTCTCTACACTCCAGCCACACCACGACCCAGCCGTCCTCTCTCCACCGTTGAGCAATGGTCCACACTGCTTCTTTGTCTGAACACTAACCCCCCAACAACCATTGCCTCATTTAACCTGCTCTGACTTTAGATCTCAACTCAAGGGCCACTGGCTCTGACGAACTATTTCTTACACCTATGCAAGGTCAAGTTCCTCTGTTGTATACTCTTGTAGAATCAATCATTTCTATGATCTCACAACACTTGTTTCTTAGCTCATAATCATGGATATATGTCACTATAATTATTTGACTGATATCTATCAGCAACAACAGTCTGATGGCTTCACAGGAGCAGAGATCATGCCCCTTTTCGTCCACAAAGAAGATACTCAAATATTTGTGAAGTCGATGCATGATGAAGGAATAAATGAATGGACAATCAATATATCCCATAACTTAGTCTTCTACAACGTTCACTTTCTCACTCATCACAATAAGTTTTATGTCTTCTCTTTTCTCTTCAAGCTTATGACAATTTTTTCCTCCACACTGTTCTTTCCCTGATGACCCTAATACATGTTTCATGGAGAGTATATGAGCTAAACCCATACGCTGTCCTCTTTCCACCACCAGACCTGTCATTCTAACACATTTGCTCCCACCTTTTCCTCAGAACAGATGGAACAAATAAGAAAAGATATAGCAACATGGCAGCTCTAAATCCAATCACGTAATAGTTACATTAAAAGTAAATAGATTAAAACTCCAACTAAAAAGCTGATACTGTACGACTGGGAAAGAAAAATCACTAAGACTCAACTAAGTTATGTTTAGAATAGATGCTCTATAAATATAAAGACACAAATAACTGAAAGTAAAATTAGGAAAATATAAGCCATATAAATTGTAAACATAAAAAAGATGAACTGACCACATTAGACAAAATACCCTTTATTATATATTACTTTTTAACATCAGCAAATGGACTTTAAGAAAAGTAGTATTGCCAGAGATTGAGGACATTTCATAATGATAAAAAGGTTACTCTGTCAGGAGGACATAACAATTACAAAAATGTGTATTTCCCAATGACCGCACTTCAACTACATGAAACAAAAACTGACAAGAAAAAAAAAGAGAGAGAAATAGGCAAATTAACAATCATAGAGATGTCAACAACCTCTAACCAGCAATCCATAGAACAACTAAACAAAAACATCAGTAAGTAACTACACATCCCGTGTAAAGAAGACAGATTGGCATTTATGATCAGTATGCCCAACAGAATTCTTTCAACTACAGATAGAACGTTCAACAAGAGAGACAACATACTGGGGTACAAGCAAGTCTTAATAAATTTGAAAAGACGAAAATTATACATAGTATATTTTCTACACACAATGGAATTAAATTCAAAATAGATAATAATAAGATATCTTCTAAAAGCCCCAAATCTTTCGAAATTGAACAATACATTTCTGCATAACCTATAGATCAAGGAAAAAATCAAAAAGGAAATTAGACAACATTTCAAATTAAATGATAATTAAAATATAATATATCAAATTTGTGACTTATTGCCAAAGTAGAAATAAGAAGGAAATTTATAGCTTTAAATGCTCATATTAGAAAGATTTTTAAAAGGGGCTTTAAAAATCTAAGTTTCTTGGGACACCTGTGTCCCTACTGTGACAGGGGTGTGAATTACATGAGTGGATCCATTTGTCAAAATTGTACCATTAAAATGTGTGCATTTTGGGGGGGGCGGAGCAAGATGGCGGAGGAGTAGGAGACCTAGATTTCATCTGGTCTCAGGAATTCAGCTGAATAGGGATCAAACCATTCTGAACACCTACGAACTCAACAGGAGATCGAACAGGAGAGTAGCAACAACTATCTGAACAGAGAAGCAACCACTTTCTGGAAGGTAGAACGTGCGGAGAAGTGAATCCGAGGCGATATTCGGGAGGATAGACGGCGGGGGAGGGGCCTCCGGCGGCCGCTTCTGGCAAGTGCTAGAGCCGCGGAGCACAAAATCGGACTTTTAGAAGTCGGCTCCGCTGAGGGACGTCGCTGCAGTGGCTAAGCGGGGGGTGGAACCCTCGCGGGACAGTGTGGTCTCAGGACCCTCGGGGTCACAGAAAGACCGGGGGTGCCTGAGTGCGCCAGAGCTCCCAGGGATCGGAGCGGGGAAGCCGGCTGCAGAGACGGAGCTGAGGCGCGGGCTCTCAGCTCGGGGTTGCCATAAACTGTGATCCGCGGCCCAGTCGGGGCACGGCTCCCCCAGCAGGGACCCAACAAGCGGCAGAGCCGGGGAGACTCCCCTTCCTCCCCGGGGAGGAGCGGTGCGGGAGCGCACCGCAGGGATCTGCTGGATTTGGAGACTCCACACGGGGTCGGGTGCCAGAGATAGCAACGCTCGGTCACAGGCCGGGTGAGCACGGAGTGCGGCCGGAGACCGGGGAGACGGGAGTGACTGCTTTTCTCTGGGGGCGCACTGAGGAGCGGGGCCCCGAGTTCTCAGCTCCTCCAAGTGGAGATTGGGAGGCCACCATTTTCACCCTGGTCCTCCAAAGCTGTACCGAGAGCTTGCAGGGAACAAAAGCTCCTGAGACCAAACCCGAGCATCTTGCTTAGCCCGGACCGACAAGGGCGGGGCAATTCCGCCTCCGGCAAAGACATTTGGAAACCACGGCAACAGGCCCCTCCCCCAGAAGATCAGCCCGAACAGCCAGCAAGCCAAGACCAAGTTTACCGATCAAGGAGAACGGGAGAACTCCAGCGCTAGGGGAATACTGCACATAGAATTCATGGCTTTTTTTTACCATGATTCATTAGTTCATCAAAGTTAATTTTTGTTAACTGTTTTTTTTTTCTTTTTCCCTTTTTCCACCAACATCTTATCAATCTCTTTTTAAAAAAAAAAACAAAACATTTTTTATTTTTCATTTTTAGAGTCATATTTTATCCTTTCATAGTAGTTACCCTTATTTTTGGCATATATATATAAGTTGTTCTCTCTTTAAAATTTTGAGATACAGTTTCTTCTAACAGATCAAAATATACCCTAAATCACTAGTGTGTGGCTCTGTTCTAGTCTCCTGCCTGATCACATTCTCTTCCTTTTTTCTTTTTTTTTTAAATCTTCTTTCTTTTTCCAAACAGCTTCTTATCTTATCAAGTCCTTTTATAAAATCTTTTATAATTTTCATCGTTACAGTCTTCTTCTATCCCTTCATTGTATCAACCCTTATTTTGTACATATATGTCTTTCTTCCTTTAAAATTTTAGGAGGCACTTTTTTCTAACAGACCAAAATATGCCCAAAATCTAGTGTGTGGCACTGATCTATGCACTAGCCTGATCATATTTGATCACATTCTGCTTTTTTTGTATTGTTCTGTTTTTGTTTTTATCTTTTTTTTTTCTCTTTCTTTTTTCTTTCTTTCCCTTTCTTTTCCCCTGGTTTCAGGTCCTTTCTGATTTGTATACAGTATATTTGCTGGGGACGTTGTAAACCTGTTAGCATTTTGTTCTCTCATTCATCTAGTCTCCTCTGGACAAAATGACAAGACGAAAAAAATCACCTCAGCAAAAAGAACAAGAGGTAGTACCGTCAGCCAGGGACCTACTCAATACGGACATTAGTAAGATGTCGGATCTAGAGTTCAGAATCATGACTTTAAAGATACTAGCTGGAAGCTAGTGGAAGCGTGGAAGTTATTAGAGAAACGCTTTCTGGAGAAATAAAAGAACTAAAATCTAACCAAGTCGAAATCAAAAAGGCTACTGATGAGGTGCAATCAAAAATGGGGGCACTAACTGCTAGGATAAATGAGGCAGAAGAGAGAATCAGTGATATAGAAGACCAAATGATGGAAAATAAAGAGGCTGAGAAAAAGAGGGAGAAACAGCTACAGGATCGCGAGGGCAGAATTCGAGAGATCAGTGATACGATAAGACGAAACAACATTAGAATAATTGGGATCCCAGAAGAAGAAGAAAGAGAGAGAGGGGCAGAAGGTATATTGGAGCAAATAATAGCAGAGAACTTCCCTAATGTGAGGAAGGAAACAGGCATCAAAATCCAGGAGGCACAGAGAACGCCTCTCAAAATCAGTAATAATAGGTCAACACCCCGACATCTACTAGTAAAACTTACGAGTCTCAGAGACAAAGAGAAAATCCTGAAAGCAGCTCGGGAGAAGAGATATGTAACCTACAATGGTAAAAATATTAGATTGGCAACAGACCTATCCACAGAGACCTGGCAGGCCAGAAGGGACTGGCATGATATCTTCAGAGCACTAAACGAGAGAAATATGCAGCCAAGAATACTATATCCAGCTAGGCTGTCATTGAAAATAGAAGGAGAGATAAAAAGCTTCCAGGACAAACAAAAACCAAAGGAATTTGCAAACACGAAACCAGCCCTCCAAGAAATATTGAAAGGGGTCCTCTAAGCAAAGAGAGAGCCTAAAAGCAGCAAAGATCAGAAAGGAACACAGACAATATACAGTAACCGTCACCTTACAGGCAATACAATGGCACTAAATTCATACCCTTCAATTGTTACCCTGAATGTAAATGGGCTCAATGCCCCAATCAAAAGACACAGGCTATCAGATTGGATTCAAAAACAAGACCCATCAATATGCTGTCTGCAAGAGACTCATTTTAGACCCAAAGACACCCCCAGATTGAAAGTGAGGGGGTGGAAAACCATTTACCATGCTAATGGACACTAAAAGAAAGCTGGGGTGGCAATCCTTATATCAGACAAACTAGATTTTAAAACAAAGACTGTAATAAGAGATGAGGAAGGACACTATATCCTAAGTAAAGGGTCTATCCAACAAGAAGATCTAACAATTGTAAATATCTATGCCCCGAACATGGGAGCAGCCAATTATATAGGGCAATTAATAACAAAAGCAAAGAAACACATTGACAACAATACAATAATAGTGGGGGACTTTAACACCCCCCTGACTGAAATGGACAGATCATCTAAGCAAAAGATCAACAAGGAAATAAAGACTTTAAATGACACACTGGACCAAATGGACTTCACAGACATATTCAGAACATTCCATCCCAAAGCAACGGAATACACATTCTTCTCTAGTGCCCATGGAACATTCTCCAGAATTGATCACATCCTAGGTCACAAATCAGGTCTCAACCGGTACCAAAAGATTGGGATCATTCCCTGCATATTTTCAGACCACAATGCTTTGAAACTAGAACTCAATCACAAGAGGAAAGTCGGAAAGAACTCAAATACATGGAGGCTAAAGAGCATCCTACTAAAGAATGAATGGGTCAACCAGGAAATTAAAGAAGAATTAAAATAATTCATGGAAACCAATGAAAATGAAAACACAACTGTCCAAAATCTTTGGGATACAGCAAAGGCAGTCCTGAGAGGAAAGTATATAGCAATACAAGCCTTTCTCAAGAAACAAGAATGGTCTCAAATACACAACCTAACCCTACACCTAAAGGAGCTGGAGAATGAACAGCAAATAAAGCCTAAACCCAGCAGGAGAAGAGAAATAATAAAGATCAGAGCAGAAATCAATGAACTAGAAACCAAAAGAACCATAGAACAGATCAACGAAACTAGGAGCTGGTTCTTTGAAAGACTTAACAAGATTGATAAACCCCTGGCCAGACTGATCCAAAAGAAAAGAGAAATGACCCAAATCCACAAAATCATGAATGAAAGAGGAGAGATCACAACCAACACCAAAGACATACAAACAATTATAAGAAAATATTATGAGCAACTCTATGCCAGCAAATTAGATAACCTGGAAGAAATGGGTGCATTCCTAGAGATGTATCAACCACCAAAACTGAACCAGGAAGAAATAGAAAACCTGAACAGACCTATAACCACTAAGGAAATTGAAGCAGTCATCAAAAATCTCCCAAGAAACAAAAGCCCAGGGCCAGATGGCTTCCCAGGGGAATTCTATCAGACATTTCAAGAAGAATTAATACCTATTCTCCTAAAACTGTTCCAAAAAATAGAAATGGAAGGGAAACTTCCAAATTCATTTTACGAGGCCACCATTACCTTGATCCCAAAACCAGACAAAGACCCCATCAAAAAGGAGAATTACAGACCAATATCCTTGATGAACATGGATGCAAAAATTCTCACCAAAATACTAGACAATAGGGTCCAACAGTACATTAAAAGGATTATTCACCACGACCAAGTGGGATTTATCCCTGGGCTGCAAGGCTGGTTCAACATCCGCAAATCAATCAACATGATACAATACATTAACAAAAGAAAGCACAAGAATCATAGGATCCTCTCAATAGATGCAGAAAAAGCATTTGACAAAGTACAGCATCCTTTCTTGATCCAAACTCTTCCGAGTATAGGTATAGAGGGTACATACCTCAATATCATAAAAGCTATCTACGAAAAACCTACAGCGAATATCATTCTCAATGGGGAAAGCTGAGAGCTTTTCCCCTAAGGTCAGGAACGCGGCAGGGATGTCCACTCTCACCACTGCTATTCAACATAGTATTAGAAGTCCTAGCCACAGCAATCAGACAACAAAAAGAAATCAAAGGCATCCAAATCAGCAAAGAGGAAGTCAAACTCTCACTCTTTGCAGATGATATGATACTTTATGTGGAAAACCCAAAAGACTCCACCCCAAAACTGCTAGAACTCATACAGGAATTCAGTAAAGTAGCAGGCTATAAAATCAATGCAGAGAAATCAGTGGCATTCCTATACACCAACAACAAGCCAGAAGAGAGACAAATCAAGGAGTCGATCCCATTCACAACTGCACCCAAAACCATAAGATACCTAGGAATAAATTTAACCAAAGAGGCAAAGGATCTGTACTCAGAAAACTATAAAAAACTATAAAATACTCATGAAAGAAATTGAAGAAGACACAAAGAAATGGAAAAACGTTCCATGCTCATGGATTGGGAGAACAAACATTGTGAAGATGTCAATGCTACCTAGAGCGATCTACACATTCAATGCAATCCCCCTCAAAATACCATCCACTTTTTTCAAAGAAATGGAACAAATAATCCTAAAATTTGTATGGAACCAGAAGAGACCCCGAATAGCCAGAGGAATGTTGAAAAAGAAAAGCAAAGCTGGCGGCATCACAATTCCGGACTTCCAGCTCTATTACAAAGCTGTCATCATCAAGACAGTATGGTACTGGCACAAAAACAGACACATAGATCAATGGAACAGAATCGAGAGCCCAGAAATGGACCCTCAACTCTATGGTCAACTTATCTTTGACAAAGCAGGAAAGAATGTCCAATGGAAAAAAGACAGTCTCTTCAACAAATGGTGTTGGGAAAATTGGACAGCCAGATGCAGAAGAATGAAACTGGACCATTTCCTTACACCACACTCAAAAATAGACTCCAAATGGTTGAAAGACCTAAACGTGAGACAGGAGTCCATCAAAATCCTAAAGGAGAACACAGGTAGCAACCTCTTCCACCTCAGCTGCAGCAACTTCTTCCTAGAAACATCGCCAAAGACACGGGAAGGCAGGGCAAAAATGAACTATTGGGATTTCATCAAGATAAAAAGCTTTTGCACAGCAAAAGAAACAGTCCACAAAACCAAAAGACAACCGACAGAATGGGAGAAAATATTTGCAAATGACATATCAGATAAAGGGCTAGTACCCAAAATCTATAAAGAACTTATCAGACTCAACACCCAAAGAACAAATAATCCAATCAAGAAATGGGCAGAAAACATGAACAGACATTTTTCCAAGAAGACATCCAAATGGCCAACAGGCACATGAAAAAGGGCTCAACATCGCTCGGCATCAGGGAAATCCAAATCAAAACCTCCATGAGATACCACCTCACACCCGTCAGAATGGCTAAAATTAACAAGTCAGGGAATGACAGATGTTGGCGGGGATGTGGAGAAAGGGGAACCCTCCTACACTGTTGGTGGGAATGCAAGCTGGTGCAACTCCTCTGGAAAACAGTATCGAGGTTCCTCAAACAGTTGAAATTAGAACTACCATTCGATCCAGCAATTGCACTACTGGGTATTTACCCCAAAGATACAAATGTAGGGACCCGAAGGGGAACGTGCACCCCAATGTTTATAGCAGCAATGTCCACAATAGCCAAACTGTGGAAAGAGCCAAGATGTCCATCGACAGATGAATGGATAAAGAAGAAGTGGTATATATACACAACGGAATATTATGCAGCCATCAAAAGGAATGAGATCTTGCCATTTGCAAGGACGTGGATGGAACTGGAGGGTGTTATGCTGAGTGAAATAAGTCAATCAGAGAAAGACATGTATCATATGACCTCACTGATATGAGGAATTCTTAATCTCAGGAACAAACTGAGGGTTGCTGGAGTGGTCGGGGGTGGGAGGGATGGGGTGGCTGGGTGATAGACATTGGGGAGGGTATGTGCTATGGTGAGCGCTGTGAATTGTGCAAGACTGTTGAATCACAGACCTGTACTTCTGAAACAAATAACGCAACATATTTTAAGAAAAGAGAAAAAGAAGAAGATAACAGGAGAGGAAGAATGAAGGGGAGTAAGTCAGAGGGGGAGACGAACCAGGAGAGATGATGGACTCTGAAAAACAAACTGAAGTTTCTATAGGGGAGGAGGGTAGGGGGATGGGTTAGCCTGGTGATGGGTATTAAAGAGGGCACATTCTGCATGGAGCAAAGTTAAAAAGAATTTTAACTACTGGTAAAAAATTCAAGTTGTCTTTCAAAATAATTACCTTGTAACATGCCAGTGACAATGCTAAAGTTGAAAATGTATGTTAAACTGTTAACACCAGTTTACAAGTCACCCAGCGAAACATCTCTGGGAGCTGCTCTTCACACCACACAGGGTCCACATGGAGAGGTAGCAGGTGCAGCTCACACTACAATGGAGGACGCACACATGCACTTGCATGAGTAGGTGGCGTCAGGGCCACGACACAGGTGTTGGCGTAGAAGAACATCCTTCTTAAGAAGAGACCTGAAATGATGGGATTAGAGCTGTGCTGATGTCACGTGACCTAGCACATGGGGAAAGGGCTGTGGGCTCCAGTCAGGGCTCTGCCGCCACCTGTGGGGAGATCAGTTATTCCAAGCAACGTCCCTCAGCTTCCAAATGAGAAAAGTTCATAGTGCCAACCACAATAAGGAGATGATTCATGGGAAGCACTTGCATGCGTTAGGGGAAGACTCAGTCTTGTTAACCAGGGGATGTCATGTATTATAAACCTTACCTGAAAATAAACAATCAGCACGCAAACAACAAAAAACCTTTTAGAGGCAATAAGAGCACACTTTTTGTGGTTGTTGTGTTTCAGCAGCTTGCCACCCTGAAGAATCTTTAAGAAATGGCTAGCTAGCTGCAAGCAAACTCCGTGTAAGCTGACATGTGTTACGATTGAAAAGAAATAAGGAAGTTGTTGCCTTTGTTTTGTCTAAATATACTTGTAGCAGTAAGAATCGATTTTATTGTTGAAATTCCTGCAGGAAAATCACTTTGTTACCGTAAGCTCAAATCAAGCCCCTATCTCCCTTCCCCCATTGAAATGTTTATTCCTAGAATGAAAATTTTTATAAAAACAGCTTTTTAGGAAAGTGTAATTATCCTATCACAGCAGAGGAGAATGCACTTAAAATGAAGCAAAACAGACTTCTAACTACTCAATAGAAATAGTAAACCAGTTGCCCAGGTGATATCAGCAAGTCTTAAATGTAATTGATTCACTAGAAGAAAATTAAACCAGCCAATACAGTTGTTACTATTTGATAGTCAGAATCAAGGTATCTGTGACCTGGACAGAAGCACATTGATTTGTTCTGTCTCCAGTGTCTAAACAGAGGCCATCCTGTGTAGACACTGGGTATTCCTGAGCTGCCCTGTGTGTGAGTGCTCATCACAAAAATAGAAGTGTTCTCAGGGTCTTGGTGGTCTTGGCAAGGGGGAGTTTAGGACCAAGTGGAACTCGGGCATGTGACCTAACCTGGTCTCCCATGAAAATCAGCAGAAAGAAGGATGCTAGAGCCTGCCTGGGAGAGAGCCCTTTGGAATTGTCCTTACTGACGGATGATAACTGGATTAGATGCTCCCCAATTAAACCAGCTGAGTGCCAGCCCTCAGGCTTTGAGCCAGGCAAGACTTGTCTAGAAATTCACTTTTCCAATCTAGCTTTAACAAGAAAAGAAATTTATAAATGGAGATGTCAAAACAATTGTAAAGGAAAATGTCAAACGGAAATTTAGATAATTCAGCTCCTTTAGTGGGAGTTCTAAAGCTGCTGATAACATGGCCAAAGCAAAGGGGCTGGAGCCGAGTCGGACTTCACCACGATGAGTCATTACTGCAATTTCCAGATCTACCACTCAACCGAGAAAGCTCGTCATGGGAAAAAATGCCACGCACACAGCCGGGCCCTTGGGGTCTGTGTGGCCTCACCCAGCAGTACATGCTGTGGTCTGAACTACCACGATGTTTGCACATTCCAGGACAGATGACACGTGCCATGATCAAAGACACCAGGGGAAAGAAAGAAAGAGCCCAGCAGACAAGACAACGGGCCATCCCCGAAGGCCTGATGGTGATGGTGTGCTAATGAGAGGGCCCGTGGGACTAGGAGTGACACACCAGGGGTGTCCTTCCCGAGAAGAGGCCTGAAGTAATGAAATTACAGCCTCGGTGGTTGAAGGGAGCTTCTTATTTTTCAAGTGTGTCAAAGATAATTCAATAATCACTGTGACCACAGGTATCTTCACCCACCACTGCTGGTTACAGCCCCGATACAGCTGTCATTCACGGAGAGCCCGTGGGTGATTATGCTGTGGTGTCTCGGTGAGTTATTGTACATGAGATGTGTGACACCAAGTACACATCATTTTTCTAACCAGATGCACACGCGGTAGGTGTACATGGCAGCCGCCAGGGTATCTGAGAGTTGCAAAGGCTTGATCATTGAAAATTACCCTAAAATGTACAAGCAAAAGACGAATGAGGTGACTACGCTTCTCCGTAGTTCTCTGTTGCTGGTTAACTCTGCGATGGGCAGGTCAATTGGCTTCTTGGAGTCCCTCATGTGGCTCAATTATAAAAACATAGCCCTGATACCTGAAGGCAGGGGCCGGAGCAAGGGGCCTCCTAGAGTCCTATCAACTACTCCCTTCTGAAGCAGACCCCGTGCCAGGTGCTGGGGGGGGAGGGGAGGACACATATGGAACAAGGAGACTTTGTTCCCATCTCCAAGAATCTTACCACCCAACTGGGGAGAACAGATGGTAATAACTATAACAAAGAAGAAAAAGAAATCTAATACAATAGACACAGAAAATACTAAAGAAATACAAAGTCAAGAGAGATTAATTCCATCTGGACCACAGGGGACAGCTGCATGACAGAGGTGGCATGTGAGCTGACGATTATTAGGAAGGAAGTACTGAGGACTCTAGCTAGGATGAAAGCACTAACATGGAACAGGAGGAGTGAATCTATGACATTCTAGAAAGACAGGGCGGGCAAGCTCTGATGAAGAGGATAGACATCGCCCCAGCTCCCAGTCCATAAGCAAATTCTTTTCAGCTGAGGGTCTTAACTCCTTATAACCCATAATTTTGAAAACCAGTTTATGGCAGACAAGCTGAATTGAATCTTAACGCAAAGTAAGTCATGTGCTTTGCTCTTTATTTCAGATCATTATAACATAATGATATCACTAATAACTATCCTTGATTGTTTATATACAAGCGTAATTGTAAATAGCTATGTAAGAATACAACTGTTGAAGAAGTTAAGAATCATAAACTCCCGCAATTTAGACTATTTTCTCAAACACTTTAGACGTTTTTATCAACATGCAATATTTGAGATTGGAATACAGAGGGCAAAGAGAAAATCTGATGGTGATTCTCAGGATTTAAGTATGAATCATCTCACAGATGATGATGGTTAAAATATATCTTTGCATTCTCTGATGTTGAAACAAGTGCCTTGTTCCAATTGCTCAGTCTTAATTCTGGAGGAAGAAAGCATCCAGTGAGATCAATGATAAAATGAGTAAAGGTCAAGTCCACTGGAGTCAAAAATGAACAACAACCCAAAGACCCCAACCCGCTGTGAAGCCACCTTAGAGGAAGCCAGGGGGCAGGATGAGGGGACGAAGGGTCCTCTCCACTCCCGTCAGTTCCTGCCCCAGGACGACATGGAGACAGTGTCATGCTTTGAGACAGGTACATGCTGATGGAGTTTCAGAATGTCACCCCAGCGGCGCAAATAAGAGTCCCATCTTTGGGGACCCTTTGAACAAAGGGTTGGCATGGAGAAGACCAACCAAACTTATTCTGTGGCCTCGCAGAGGAGAACCAGGGCCAATGAGGAGCAAGAGAAGGGAAGACGCTTCCATGGAGAACAATAGAGAAGTGTCTAGCATCCAAGATTTCCTCTTTCTCTAGAGCGGGGTCTGCAATTGGAGATGTCCAAGTGAAGGTTGGATAGACATTGTATTTCTCAAGCAATGTCCTTAGGTCCTTTATAAATATTAATGTGTTTAATTTGCAGAAAACCATATGAGGCAGGGACCCTTAGTATCCCCATTTTACAGATGAGAAAACATAAACACAGAGAGGTCATATGACCTTCCTAAAGTCACCCAGCTGACAAGCCACACAGGCCCTCTGGCTCCAGTGTCCACGTTGTCCATCATGATGCAGCTATGAGGCGCTTAGCAGAAACATTGCTGCGGAGAGTCGAATCACAGATGGCTGATTGGCATAAATCAAATTTATGACCGTGTAAGTCTGCAGAAGCATCACGATTTTGCCACATGATTAAGAAGCACACCAGACCTTTTGGAATCTAAAGACCGAAGCAATCAAGCATTTTGAAGATAGTGATGATAATAAAAAAAAAAATTGGGGCATCCCTGAGCTATTATTCCTCCTTTATTTCATAAACATCTTAGAACCTCCTGTCCTCTTATTACTGGGTGTGATTTTGAAGAAGGATCATAGAGAAGTCCATCTCTGATTTCACTCAACCAGAAAACATTAGCAATGATCATTTATGAAAACAAAGACCACCATCAGAATACAGAAAAACCTTGAACAAAATAATGCGGTGTGGGCATTTGCCTTCAACTGTTTAAAAATGGCACTCATTGTAGGGTCTTAAAATGTTTCCTTCATCTCACACAAAATTAAGAAAGTCTTGTTATAGATAGACCCAATTTCTCAGTACCTTGGAAGTCCCTCCAATGGTCACAGCTGAATATTAAGTTCAGGTATATTTCTCATTTCAAAAAGGGGGAAATTATAATTCCCTGGCAACAACTGGGGAAAAGCACTTGGTGCTGGGAAGTTTCTAAACACATTTCTGAACAAGATGTCAATAGCACTCAGCACAGGATTTGATTCTCCTGGTCCAGGGTCCCAGATACAGGTCAACTCAATCAAAAATACTCACCGAAGGTTCTGATGTGTGGGGGTAGTTGTCACAGCAGGGAGCACAGAGCACCTGCTCAGTAGAATTTTGTTAAGGTGATAACCTTCTTTCATCAAACATTTCCCATGTGCCAAGCTCTGTGCTGGGCAATTTGCATATATCACTGTATTTTATGCTCACAACTCAAGAGATAGTTATTAGCATCTTCATTTACGGATGGAGAACCAAGCTTAGCACTGAAACCAACACCTTGAACATGATTATCACTTAAAAAGTAGCCCGGATTCGGGAGCCTGGGTGGCTCAGTTGGTTAAGCGACTGCCTTTGGCTCAGGTCATGATCCTGGAGTTCCAGGATCGAGTCCTGCATCGGGATCCCTGCTCAGCAGGGAGTCTGCTTCTCCCTCTGACCCTACCCCCCTCATGTGCTCTCTCTCTCTCGTTCTCTCTCTCAAATAAAATAAATAAAATCTTTAAAAAAATTTTTAAAAAGTAGCCCGGATTCTTATCAGCTATTATTGTCAAAGAACACACAATTAGTAAAAAACAAACCTGGGAACTGCACCTGTACCATTTGGTAATAAACCCATTAAAGAAATGAGTGAGTGACTGAGGGGAAAGAAAAAGGGAGGGAATGAAGGCAGCAGAACCAGAGTTGTCTCTTTTAGAAGAAGACAAGGGAAACAGGGTATTTTCAGGACAATAATTGTTAATTCTAATATCTGAAGGTGGGGACCACAGGTTTTAGCATCTGCTCTGTGCCAAGCACTGCACATGAACCAGAGGAATACCCAGGGAATTAAAGGGTGGTTCCCTCCCTTGTGGGATCTAATTGGACTGGAAAAAATATATATATCAAAAGCAGGTGTCTCATTTTCTGACAAGGAGAGTTCTGAGCTTCTTCCACATGTAAGCTAAGGCCACCATCAGATGTGACTTTGTGTACTGCTGGAGACACCTGGGCCCCCAAATGAGGAACTTGGACCACTTACATGATAAACGCAACAATTTATCATGCAAGAAAGTGCTTAGCACAGGTCATTTTTTTTTTCAGAGCAGATTCTTTTTATTGTTCTGTTAATCACCATACATTACATCATTAGTTCTTGATGTAGTGTTCCATGATTCATTGTTTGTGCATAACACCCACTGCTCCATGCAGAATGTGCCCTCTTTAATACCCACCACCAGGCTAACCCATCCCCCCACCCCCCTCCCCTCTAGAACCCTCAGTTTGTTTTTCAGAGTCCATCATCTCTCATGGTTCGTCTCCCCCTCCGACTTACCCCCCTTCATTCTTCCCCTCCTGCTATCTTCTTCTTTTTCCTTTTTTTAACATATGTTGCATTATTTGTTTCAGAGGTACAGATCTGTGATTCAACAGTCTTGCACAATTCACAGCGCTCACCATAGCACATACCCTCCCCAATGTCTATCACCCAGCCACCCCAACCCTCCCACCCCCCACCACTCCAGCAACCCTCAGTTTGTTTCCTGAGATTAAGAATTCCTCGTATCTGTGAGGTCATATGATACATGTCTTTCTCTGATTGACTTATTTCACTCAGCATAACACCCTCCAGTTCCATCCACGTCGTTGCAAATGGCAAGATCTCATTCCTTTTGATGGAGCACAGGTTATTTTTTGTTCAAGGGAAGCTTCTGAGTGAATTAGACAGTTCTGTGTATGGACGTGAACAATAACCCCCAAATCTCTACTCTGCCCACACAAGATTCCACCATTAGATATTCACTCCTTTGAATCTTGAGAAATTTTAAATCTTTTACTTTATCGTCCATGAAAATAAGTAACATCAAAGATGCCATATTTTAAATATTTAAGTATTTTAAGAGAATTAATTGTTTAGACTCTCCATTTGAACAAATGGCTGAGAAAAAGGCACAACTAGAGGATGGGCCAGAGAAACCTTAAGGGCTCCCGTCTTAACTGGGGCTCACCTCAGGGTATCACAGTCCATTTGTTCTATGAGACGTCACATTTCAACCTTCCCTTTATATATCATAACAATCACTGGTCACTGGCCAAGCAATAAAGCTTCCAAGTTAGCACTCAGCCATGACTTTAAGTGGACACTGGGGAGTCAAAGGGTGTCATTCCCCTTGTCTGAAGGCTGTCCTCAAAAGGAGCCCTTCCTCCAGATCTTTCTCAGTGACAATGCCACTGATTTTACTGGGCATTTTCTGAAGGAAAAAGGGCAGCCCAATTATCCTTTATCTGATTCCGCCTGCCAATTCCCAAACTTAAAACTGTGTCAGTACCCTATTCTCGAACATTCAGTGAAGCACCAAGCGGAGTTTGCCTTCAAGAAAGTTTGCCTTCACAATGTCCCTTAAGCAAATACGACACATTTGCAATACTTGTGCATTCCTTTTCAGTATTTCCTACTTCCAGAAAGCCTAGGAAACCGATGCAGGACAGTAGCAACGCTGGGTGCTATGGCCAGTTCTCAGACTTCTCAGCAGCAACATCACCTGAACGTACTTACTGAGCAGCCACCAGGAGCAAGGCCCAGATTCAGCGCTGGGGCAGGGAGGACAAGCAGACAACAGCACAGAATATGACAAGAACTGTTATTTATTTATTCACAATCTATTCTTGCTTGTAATCTTGACAACTGACAGGATTTTATCTAAATAGAAAGTAATTGAGAAAATAGGGAACAAAATAGACCTAGAAAGGAGTCTCAGATAATATACTGAAAAGGGAAAACAGACAACTGCACACAAGATGACAAGGGTTCCTATTTATTTATCTATGACTTAATTTTTTAAATCATAATTGACATAATTTTTTTTAATGAGGAAGTCTTGGGGGGGGAACAGAAAGGAGAGTTTTATGTAATAGATATAAGTAAGAGGAAGACAACATTTTGAAATGCTCTGAGTTGAAAAGGTTCTCCTGAAATGTCCCCCATGGTTGAATAACCTGGACCTTAGAGCCCTCAGATTCCTGCCCAGAGTCTGGGTGGTCCCCATCCCTCACGTGGAGTGGAGGCAACGGGGTGCCACTCCGTCCTCCCCTCTCCCCTGCAAGGCACTATATGCAGAGCAGGAGTAAACAACATTGGCTCCATGGTCCCCACCCGGACCGCATGCAACTCCACCTCCTAGGAGCTACATAGAAAGTCTACAGGAACAGACAGTGAAGCTGGCACTGAGGGGAAATTCTGTGCCCACCACTGGGAGCAGAATGCCCACTTGATGCATAGCAGCACATACCATTTCAAGAAGGCAGATTTCAGTTAAAGGTCAGATCTTCAACTTCACTGGACAACACAGTGATAACACGTGTCCTGCTCCCTACCTGCACCAGGAAGCATCCCAACGCAGATGGAAGGCAGGGGCATACCACCATCCATGACTGCCCGATGAACAAAGCATCTGGTTGTTCCCTTGCAACCAAGGGGATCTGTGAACCCTAGTGGGGCAGGAGTTGTAAGTGGAAGCCTGGTGCTGGGGACAGGGAAAGGGGCACTGAGAATGATTTCATTTTCAGATAAGAGGGGCAGGTAGTTGCTGAGACAGCCCCAGCCCCGTTCTCCCCACCTTGGAAGCAGGAGTGATTCTGAACCACTGGCAGCCACTCAACAGCCCCGGGTTACCGAGTAATGGAGAACGCTAAGAACAAGAGCAGAAAGAAAGAAAGATCAGAGTGTCCATTGGCATTTTGGGGCTGATGTAGCCAACGGGGAGCCCCTACTTCAATACTCCATAGTTGTGAGATGAATGCCTTTCTTCCATAAATCACTCAGTTCACCACTGTAGCTGTTAGCAACCCTAACTGATCCAGCACCCACTTTCAGAACATGAGTGTGGACTTATTGCCAGAAAACAGTGAAATAATATTCTCTCTGTTAATTAAGTACACAATCATCAGTCATTTTCCATGAAAGTACAATAATGAAGGGGAAAAATGAGGCTTCTCTTCAGAAGGAGCACCGCCTTCCCTACTCAGAGTGCTCACTCATTCAAAATACCATCTGCTAAAATCCAGTGAGCAAGACCTAGATTTTTAAGACCGAAGTTTTCAAGTCCTCTCCATTTTTGTGCTTAAATTCCAAATATGTATAAAAACTTGTACTGTTAAAAGACATTTTAGGCCATATATCATTTGTAGCTCTAGTGTCTTTTCCAGTTTCCCCTGATTCTGCAGATTTTCAAGAATTACTATTTGTGGCTGAGCACCACTATGACTAATAACATCACCTTTAAATTATACAGCACTTTGGTATCTGTAGAACTTCCACATATATTCTACTCTTAATTATCTATAAACCACAAAGAGATTGTTGTCTCTTTGAGTGCAGAACAGAGTATTTGAAGAGTGAGGACAACTAGAGTAGAAGCTTTTGCATTCTTTGCAGACGAATACAAGATAAGACAACAAGCTAAGAAAGAGAAAACCATGAGAAAATGGGAAAGGAGGTAGATATAGGAATAAAATACTACTAAAGCTCCCTGCTCAGCAGGGAGTCTGCTCCTCCTTTTCCCTTTGCTACCCACACCCCTCCCCGCCGGTCTGTCTCAAAAAAATAAAACCTTTAAAAAAACAAAGAAACTCTCCAAAAAAGAATAAAATAAAATGAAATACTACTGAAAAACTAAAAATTCAGTAGTCCAATTTAAATACACTTTAGGAGCTGTAAAAATCACATGGAAAGGGCATAAAATTTGATATAACATGGAGGATAAATTGGAGAAGCTCCACACACAAAAAGAGAGGATAAGGATGAATACTGACAAAGGATGAGGGAGAAAACAATAGACATAAGGGCAGAGGACAAGAATCGCAGACTCACAACTAAAACTTCAGAAGGGATCAATATAAGCAGCACACTGGATTGGCCATATCCTGGCATATGGAGTAAGTCTCAACAAAGTTACAAGGATTGAAATCATTCAGAGGATATCCTCTGAGCTCAGAAGAATCACCTAAAAATAACAAAATATAGCCAGGAAGTCCTCAATTACTTGGAAAGTCAGAAATACACTTTTAAATAACCAATAGATAAAAGAACAAATTATAACAGAAAATATCAAATATTTTGCATTAAAGGATTAAAAAATGCAATAGAATGCAATCTATGGGATGCAGCTAAAGGCATGCTTAGAGGGCAATTGATAGCCTTAAAATGCTTATATGAATAAATTAGAAGACTTAAAATAACAGATTGCATTATCTATCTCAGGCGTTTAGAAAAAGAAGAGTAAATTAAATCCAAGCAAAGTACAAGGAAAAAAATAGAAAAAATATTTTATAAATGTAAATCAAATGGACAAAAGAGAAAAATCAAAGCCAAAAGTGGTTCTTTTAAAATCTAAGAAAATTGGCAACTCCTTCAAAGTTTGTTCTAGAGAAAGAGAGAGAGAGAGAACACAGATTATCAAAATGAAGAATTAAAACTGGAGCATTACCACATAGTCTGTAGATGTTAAAAAGACAATAAGGGGATATTATAATTTTATGCAAATTAAATTGGAAATTATGATAGAGAAAAACTCCAACCAAAATGCCACTTAGAAAACTGATAAAAAGAAGTAGAAATATGAAGTCACACACTTATTAAAGAAATTTAACTTGCAATTTAAATTTCTCCATTCTCCCAAAAATCTCCAGGCCAAGACGGTTTCATTAATGAATCCTTCTTGGTATTTTGGGGGGAAGATAATACCCATCTTACAGAAACTTTTCCAGAGGCCAGAAAAAGGTAAAATACTTCCCAACTCATCTTATGAGACCACTTTGGCCTTCATGCCAAAACCTGACAAGGGTGATGTAAGAAAGAAAAGCTACTGGCCAACTGTTCCCGAGAATAGAGACACAAAACACTAAAGATACTGGCACAAATAATCCAGCAAAATGGGCCAAATGGAAAATGCGTGAAGCCTAAGTTGAGCTCATAGTAGGAATGTATGGATTTTAAATCAATGAATGTGTTTCTGCTTCTGCTTTCTCTCCTTCTTCCTGAAAAATCCAGTCCTATGCTAGTCAGTAGAGCAGGGAAGGCACATGGTGTGAGGCAGAGGGCCCCTGCAGTGCACTAGAGAAGGACATCAGAAGAGGAGGTGCCAGCACAGAAGGACAGCATGGAGCACCAGCAGCATCCCACAGCATCTCCTGGCAGAGCCAAGAGATCAGTTATGTCCTATGGAGTGAGCAAATGAAGGAAGAGCAAGGGTTAAAACAGCCAGGGTTCTTGCAGGGTTGGAGAAGAAAGTTACAAGTATGGGAATGGAAAAAACTAAGAACACTGTGATGTTGGTTTGGAATGGGATATAAGAGTGTGAGGCAGTGGTTTTAGATAATGATTAGATATGTAGGTGGTAGGTAGATAGAAAGATGATAGATAGACAGATGAATGGATTAATTGAGATGTGATGAATGTATGTGCATATGTTTGTGTGTATGCATACATAGGTGTACACACATATACATATGTACCTTCAATAAAAAATTGTCACTTAGCTCTGCTTGAGAAAGCCTGGGGGTGGTGATGCCCCAACAATGATAAGCACATCTAGCAGCAGACCTTAGCCTCTAAATACCATTTTCCACTAAAAGAAATGAGAAGTCCTGAGAAATGGCTTAGTCCAGGTCTTGAGCAGGAAAAACACAAGATGATCCTGAAACCATTATGCCAGAAAGCAAGAAAATGCTCAAAAAAGAATGGGCCATGCCAACAAACACCCAAGCCAGCTTAAATGAGCTCCCCCTGGACAGACTGGGGACAATCTGCACATTGAAGTGAATAATGATAATAACGGAGTGTAGTCCGTTGAGAAGAATAGGAAACATGACTCTTTTCAGAAACTAATTAAGTAATTAGTGTAAAACTTGATGAGGAACAGGATATACATAGTTTCAAAGTACCTCCCCTCAAAAATGCTTATTAATTTCAAAGGAGAAATTAGTAAATTTCCAGTGGAGAAACCTGGCAGACACCATCTTCATCAAGTAGTCAAAATAAACATCATTAATAATGAAATAAATAGGAATCACATGCCACCTGATAGGATCTAGTGAGAACACACAGCAGACTCCTGCAAAGGAAACAGAACCTCAATCCAATTGTAAGAAAATATTAGACAAATCCAGATTGGGGGACACTACAAAACCAATGGCCTTTAATCTCGCAAAGTGTCAAAGTCATGAAATCGGAGAAAGACTAGGGAACTGTGCTAGAACAAAAGTGTAAGGAAGACACACAACTAAATGCAACAGGTGATCCTGTAAAAACCCTTTGGCTATAAAGATATTGTTGAAACAATTGGAAAAACTTGAATAGGGTCTGAGGATTAGATGGTAGGATCAATCAATGTTGATATCTTGATTTTGATGGTTATATAGAAAAATGTCCTTGTTATAAAAATATGCTCCAACAGTATTCAGGGATAATGGGGGAAATATGTCAACAACTTATTTGCAAATGCTTTAGAAAAAGCAAGTTCTTTCTACTCTCAATATTTTCTGCAAGTGTGTTATTGTTTCAAAATTGTTTCAGAATTTTAAATAAATACATTACATGTACATATATGTATATATATTTCATGTTATTTTCTCCTTTATTTTGTTTATGTGGTGAATTACACACAGAAATATGATTATTTCAAGAGTTGCAGAAAAAGTATTTGACAAAACTTACATGCATTTATAATTTAAAAACAAGCCCTCTTGTCAGAAAGACCTGTAGCTTCTGTTCTGAGACATAGTAAGCTGGAAGGAGCATTGCTCTCACGCTTTTTAACAAAAAAAGACAGGCTAACTTCATATCCACAGGTTGTTGTTGGTTTTGTTTTTTGTTTTTTGTTTTTTTGACTCATCAGAGAGCAGAAGTCACAGAGCAAGTAACTGGGCCAAACCCTAAGGTGGGATGGTGCCTGCATGCAAGGAGAGGAGAGGTGCCAGCCTGGGCTCCCCGGGCCAGACGCAACCAGACACTGGGGAGAAGTGTTGAGCTAGAGCAGGTGACAAAGTGGTGAAGGTCTATAGATTGGCCAAACTAACAGTATGACTCCCCAGCAGCTGCCTAGTGCAGGGGGGTGTACATACCTTCTCAGGGGCTCTTTCTTCACACAACAAAGGCCTTAACAAGCTCTTGAAAACTTCCATTGTGTGCAAACCTTGGGCAAGAGAACAGCAGAAAAGCAAAGGGACAGGAAGCTTCTCTAGGATCACTCTCTTCTATCAGGAACAGGAGTTCTAATAGGTTGGAGAAAGGCACAAGCTTCCCTGGTGACAGAGGATGCAAATGAGCACAAACCCTCCCCCCAGGGAAGGGGCACGCTCTCAGTGAGCCCACACTTTCAGCAGAGAGGGACAGGAGAATCAAGAAAGTCACACTGCTGAGGCCCAAGGACAGGGTGCAGGTCCAAGATTAAGACTTAATCAGAGCAACACTGACTGAAGTCATCACACGATCATCTCATCAGATACCAAAAAGCTCTTGAAAAAGACAAAATACATTCCTGGTAAATGGTCTCAGCAAACTAGGCATAGGAGAGAGCTAGCTTCATTAAAAGATAAAGAGCATATACAAAAAAAAACAAAAAAATTTTTTCGGCTGATATGCTGAAAAACTGAATGCTTCCCCCTAAGACTGGGAACAGGACAAGGATGTTCCCTCTCACCACTCCTGTTCAACATTGTACTAGAAGACAGAGCAATAAGGCAAGAAAAAGAAATAAGAGGGATATAGATCAGGTAAAAAGGAAAAAACTATCTCTGTTCAGGGATGGCACAATTGTCTATGAAAAAAAGTCACAAGGAATCTACAGAAGAAGCTCCTATAGATAATTAATGAGTTCAGCAAGTTTTTAAGTCGAGATACAAAACTCAATTGTATTTCTACATACCATTAATGAACAATTGGAATTTTTTAAAAATAACATTTACAATAGCAAATGAAATAGTTATAAATCTAAAAGATCTCTGCAGGTTCTGTATGTTGAAAACTAAAAAACACTAATAAAAGGAATCAAAGAAGACCTAAATCAATGGAAAGATATCCATGTTCATGGATTGGAAGACTCGATAATGTTCAAATATTGGTTCTCCCCAACTTAACCTACCTGTTCAATGCAGTGCTGTCAAAATCCCAGCAGGGTTATCTGTGGATAGTTTTCAATGCTAATTTTTTAAGAGCTCTCTTTTTTCCATTGAACTGACTTTGCACCTTGGTCAAAAATCAGTTGACTCTATTCATGTAGCCTCATTTCCAGGTACTCTATTCTGTGTTATTGGTCTGTATGGTCTATTCTTTTGCCACTACCACACTATTTTCATTATAATAAGTCTTGAAATCAAGTCCAACTTTGTTCTTCTTTTTCAAAATTGTTTTGGCTATTCTAGCTTCTTTGTATTTCTGCATTTTTAAAAGTAGAATTACAAGGGCGCCTGGGTGGCTCAGTTTGTTAAGTGTCTGACTCTTGGTTTCAGCTCAGGTCTTGATCTCAGGGTCATTAGTTCAAGCCCCATGTTGGCTAAGCATGGAGCCTACTTAAAATAAATAAATAAGCCAAAGGTATGGACACTTCACCCAAGAAAATATAAGGTTGGTGAACAAACATATAATAAGATGTTCAACATCATTAGTCAACAGGGAAATGCAAATAAAACCACAAAAAGATATTACTACAGGCTTATTAGAATATCTAAAAGAAAAAGAATGGACAATGACAAACGTTTGTAAGAATGCAGAGCAACTGGAATTCTCATACATTGTTGGTTGGAATGCAAAATGGTATACCAACCTTGGAAGACAGTTGGCCACTACCTACAAAGTGAAATGTACACCTACTGTATAACCTAAGCAAGCTCACTCCTAGGTATCTACTCCAGAGAACTGCAAATGTATGTTCACACAAAAATCTGGGCACGAGTGTGCATAGATGATTTATATGGGTTAGCCAAAAACTGGGAACAACCTAGCTGTGTCCTTCAGTCAGTGAATAAGTACACAAATGGTGATATATCCATGCAATGGAATACTACCAATACTATGGGTCCATACAACAATGTGGATGACAAGCACATTTGACTAAGAAGCCAGAACCAAAAGGCTATATATCATATGACTCCATCTATTGGATGATCTAGAGAAAGCAAACTATAGGGAGTAGCTGATTGGTGGTTGTCAGGGGCCGGGGCTGAGGGAAGGCATTGTCTGTAGAAGGGCAGCCAGAGGAACTTTCAGGATGATACCACTGGAGTGGAGGACATACGACTCCAAGCATTTGTCAGAACCCACAGAACTTTGTGCTACAAAACGTGTGGGTGTCAACCTGAAAAACTTTCAATGGCTGAACAACTTTAGCAACAAATAAAAAATAATAGTATTGCATTATAATTCAAAGACTAAAATAAATATCCATGAGTCCAAAGAAAATTCATAACATATGTCATGTTGAATAGTGAAAGAGTGAAAGTTTTGCAGCTGTTATTATAAACAAAGATGGCACCATTACTGCTTCCATTCAGTGTTGTACTGGAAGTCCTGCTCAGAGCAATAAACAATGAGAAAAATCTTAAAGTAAGAATTGGAAGGCAAAATGTAAAAAAGCAATTATTTTACATCATGTATTTTATACTGAATTAATCCAAAAGGATCTATAAATAAGTTATTATTATCACCTAAGGATTGAGCAAGGTCAATGTAGTAGATTGAGCCATATGAAATTGCCATTTTTGAGTTGAGTATTGGCAATTTCACATGCTTCCACCAATAAAAAGCAAACACATTTCAATATACTAAGAAAATAATTAGAAAACAAAAAATTTTAAAGGTACTCCTTATAACAGCATAAATCTAACAAAGGATGTACAAGATTTCTGTACTGAAAATTATAAAACATTGAGAGAAATCTTAGAAGACCTAGATAAATGGAGAACTGTAACTTTATCTGGTATTATAAAGTTACCAATTCTCCCTAAAATGACCTACAGATTCAATGTTTTTCTGATCAAAATCAGAACTTTTTGTGTGTGTGGAAAGTGACAAGCTAATTCTAATATTTATATGGCAAGGCAGAAGGTCAAAGAGAGCCAAGACAGTCTTGAGGAGAAAAACAATCCTGGCAGATATATTCCACCAGCTATCAAGAATTTTTATAAAGCTACCTCACTTAATATAGTGCACATGGAAAGGCAAGCAGATCAATGGAATAGAATAGAGTGTGCAGAGACAGAAGCACACATTTGTGGTCACTGGCTTTCTGACAGAGCTGATGCTAAGGTAAAACAGGAAGAACCATCTATTCAATAGATGACCCTGCATCTCTTGTATCCAACAAAAGATTTATCTGAAAACATTTATCCTCTTTAGCCAGCAGTTTTACTTACAGGAATTTGTCTTAAGCAAACAATTAGTTGCAAAAAAACACCTACACAGATGTTCACTGCAGCATTGCTTATGATAGACAAAAGTTGGAAAGATTCTGAATGCCCAGTGGTTGGGATAGACACAAGCCCTATGGCCTATGCATTCACTGAGGTACAGTTTATTCACTAAATGGTATGTGGACAAAGAATATTTAATGACTAGGAAAGATTTTCATAATCTTTCTTAGGTATTTTTTTCTTATGTCATTCTATTTAAAACCAAGAATTTTGCTGCTTTGTAAATATTTCTTTGATCATGAGGATTTATTTGACATCACCCTTTTTCTCATATTTCTTTCCTAAATTTTATGCTTCTTTCAAACATTTTCATGTGGAATACTTCCTTTTAACTTTTACTCTTAAAAAAAAAAACTATTCTATGCTTTAAATACTAGTGACTTCTGATTCTTAAAGTGATAGTATTCATAATTTATTTTTTCTGTGCAAAAGGGATAGTTTATTTAATAAATAGTGCTTTCAAAATTGGTCCTCCAACTAGAAGAAAACAAAAATCCCTACCTTATGCCATATAGAAAAATAAATGGTCATTTCCCTGTCCATTTCCATTACTGACAGAAATAGGACTCACCACTACCTTTTTTTTAATTTAAATTTTAGCTAGTACTTTATTTTTTAAATTAATTTATTTTTAAATGAAAAAAGTAGGATACCATCCTTTAGAAGCTTTGTTGGGTTATAACACCAATGCATATCAATTCAATGCTTAGGCAAACATGACGCTCCAGTTGCATTTTTAAGTCTCAATAATTTATGGTTTTGACAGACTTCAATAAAACACTAATTGCCATAACAAACTATACTAATTTTATGATACAAATAATTAAAATATTAATTTTTTACCAGTCCCAGCAATACCCAATGTCTAAAAGGAAACGCACACCCATTAGTAGGCTGATACAAAGAGGACTTCCAACACACGCATTTTCTAAAGAAAACTGACCTAGTAATACAATATTCTTCGCCACAAA